>NW_026068257.1:218625-367214 GCF_014885135.2 Alexandromys fortis | reverse complement strand
TCTCTCTCTCTCTCTCTCTCTCTCTCTCTCTCTGTGTGGTGTGTGTGTGTGTGTGTGTGTGTGTGTGTGTGTAGAGGCCAGAGGACAACCTCAAGTGTTGTCACCTGGATGCTATCCACTGTTTATTTTTTTAAGACAGTGTCTCTTACTGGTCTGAAGTTTGCCCAATAGGCTAGACTGAGAGGCCTAGGAATTTGCCAATCTTCACCTACCCAGCTCTAGGATTACATATGACACCCATTTGTTGGGACCCTTGGAGTTCTGGCCTCCAGCTGCTCTTCCCCACTACTGACCTTTTCTTGCCCTTTTGATTTGAGCTTCTGAGAGCTGTGTCAAAGTTGTTTACCAACCCTGCTTCCTGAGCACACATTGCCTTGGCCTTGACCAAGGATCAGGCAATGAGGTCTTCACCTGTTGGCCCACCTGACTGGGTTAGGTATAAACACCTGTTGGTCCACCTGGTTGTGTTAGATATAAAACCTCTGTGGTGCTGTTCAATAAAGGGCTTTTTCTACCAGCAGCTTGAGAGGTGTATGCGTGTTCAATCCTGACGTCCTTAGCTCCGTTTCCGTTCCAGGCTGTGCAGGCGTGGCACCTGCTTGTGTTTCTTTTTTTCATATGGGTTCTAGCAGTTGGTCCTCCTGCATTCAAGGTAAGGCCTTCCTAGAGCTGTCCCCCAGCTCCCAGCTTCCAGTGTGCAGGGTTTCTGATAAATCTTTCCTGTGAAATGAGCCACCTCGGCCACACTGCAGAGGCATTGTTGCTCCTCCGGTTGGATGGAAATCTGAGGTTTTGCTTGGTGAGCAGTATAGTGTGGGAGGCATCATGGCTTCTCCCTCAGCAGCTGCTCCTCCTTTTTTAGTGTTGGATACCAGTTTTGATGAATGGGTGTTGACAATGTGGTACATGTACACAGATCCAGTTTTGATGAACGGGTGTTGACAATGTGGTACATGTACACAGATCCAGTTTTGATGAATGGGTATTGATGATGTGGTACATGTACACAGATCCAGTTTTGATGAATGGTTAATGAAGATGTGGCTCTTACCTCGACCTCAGTCTGAAATGGTGACCCTGCCTCCTGGAATCTCAGAATGAGACTGTGTCTGAGAGCTGTCTCCCCAGTCCCCCTTTTTATATTTCTCTCTAGGGATTAAAGGCAGGCACCACCCAATTTCTATGGCAACTAGTGTGGCTACTAGGATTAAAGGTGCGTGTCATTGTGGTTCCTGGGATTAAAGGTGTGTGTTATCATAATCTGGCTTGTAAGACTGACTAGTGGGGCTGACTTTTATTATTTTTTTCTTTTAGGATTTTTGAGACAGGGCTTCTCTGTGTAGCCCTGACTGTCTTTATGTCCTTGTGTGTTTTTTTCCTGCATGTGCTATGAGGGCGTCAAAGCCCCCTGAATCTGGGGTTACAGGTGGTTGTGGGTGCTGGGACGGGAACCTGGGTCCTCTGGAAGAGCATCAAGTGTTCTTATGTGTTGAATCATCTCTCTAGCTCTTCCATTTTATTTTTTGAGACAGGGTCTTTCAGCGAACACGGAGCTTGCCCAGTGGGCCCCAGGAATCCCCCACCCCTGCTTCCACAGCACTGGGATGTTTGGCACATGTCACCATGCTCAGCTTTGTTTTTTAAACCTGGGTTCTGGTGGTGAAGACGCTGGTCCTTCTGTTGGCACAGATAACAGCTCACAGGTGAGCCACCTCCCTAGCCCTATTTTGCTTTGATTGATTTAAAAACAAATGAAATCATTCTTTCAGGCAGCTTTTGATCTTGCCTTAGAGAACGAAATGTAAAACCCCAGTAGCCTTACCCCTCAGCACGTCAGCCCCTGGAAATCCGCCCCACAGGATTTGGGCATCATTTGATTTGTATAGTGGAGTGGTCAGGCGAGGTTGGAGTCTTCAATTTCACGGGGTGCAGCTGCCTCTCTGACCTGTTGAGGCTCATCTCTGCTTATCTAGGCCCCTCCCTGTCCATGGTCATGCCGAGGAATAGGAGGAAGCAAGCAGAGGCCACGTGGCATGAATGTGAGGTAAAGCATCTCAAAGTCTCGGAGGAACTGGCCAGAAGCCCTTTCCGGGCCTTGGCACCTCCAGCCACAGTGAAGGGTATGCTCTCTGGACAGGTGGCTCTTCGTTTTCCCCCAAGAAATACCTTTCGTGTACAAAAGCGGTACAAAGAAGGGTCCCTGCGCTAGGGATGACTAGTTTGCATGCTGTCAGAGAGAAGGGAATGTTCTAGAGCAGGGGTTTTCAACCTTCCTAACGCTGTGACCCTTTAATACAGTTCCTCATGTCGTGGTGATCCCCAACCATAAACTTATTTTCTTGCTACTTCATAAGTATAATTTTGCTACTTCTAAGAATCATAATCTAACTATCTGTGTTTTCTGACGGTTTTAGGTGACCCCTATGAAAGTCATTTGAACCTCCCAAAGGGTTGCACCCCACAGGCTGAGAACCACTGCTTTAGATATAAATTTTCAAAGGAGGTAAGCCTGCAGGGCCTGAAAACAAAGCCCATGGATAAAGGGTCCCTGCAGACTACAGGAAGCAAGTGCGAGCTGAGCACTTGGGACAGCCAGGCACCTCCATAGGTCGGGAATGGGAATGGGTTCTCTCTATTGTGAAGCTTAGGCAGTGGCTTGACTCGGCACTCCCTGTAAAAGGCAAAGCGGGGATGGGGTCAGAGATCTCGGGGCTTGTGCCTTAACTGTTTGTCATCTAAAACAGGTGGAACTTGTGGAGATCTTAGAGGCTGGGAGGGAAGTGGTCAGATGTCGGTGGAGGAAGGTATTCGGACCAGGATACAGCTGGCAGAATTGCTTGGTTAGGTCAAGGGGAGTTTTTCAGTGTCTGAGCCACATGGCAAGTCTTGGTCATTGTGAAAGGCTTTAGGCAGGAAGGGGGACTAGACTAGAGAGGGAGTTGTGGTCCTTCTTAGAAGGTCACGGGAGTCACAAACAGGAAAAGATTCACCTTGTGGGCATTGGGGAACCACGCCTGGATGAAGAGCGGAAAAGCCAACCAACTGAAGGAAGAAACACTGGGAGGTGATGCCGGAAATGAGGCATGTGGAGATATGGGCGGGGCCTGGAGGCAAAAGGAGGAGGAGCCTGCCTCTGTCACGTGGATGGTGGGACGTCCTCCTGGGAGATGCTGTCTAGAGAAACCTGTGCAGCAGACTGGCCCTCAGAGAGAAAGCAGCAGTGCCCACCACCGAGGACGGAATCGAGTGGGAAGAGGCAGGTCAAGGTGAGAAATGAGCTTTCATTAAAAGCCCTGCTCTGGGGATGGGGAAGGTGGTGTCAGCACCGCTGTTACAGCTCTGCTTGTGATGTGTGGTGAGCCCATGTGTCTAAGTGTCTTTGTCTGGGCGCAAGTGACCCGCTTGGGGACCAAGCACTCACAGAATGTGTCCTCTGTTGTCCTGGCCCTCAGTGCTCTGGTCATATCCTGGCATTGGGTCTGTGGGCCACACTCCAGCACTGCACCCATGCCAATGGGTCCTGTCCCCCCAGTTGGATCTGCTAGGCGGAGCCCACATCTGTCTGCTCACAGCTGGCTACCCTGCCTTTGTGCACGCGACTACTGCCAGATTTCCTCATTTCTTCAAGACTGGGCTTGAAGTTGACAAGCTCTAAGCAACTTCCCCCAGGGCTGCCCCTCTCTCCGATCTCTGCAGCGCTCTGCACTTCTCTCTCCTCTTTGGTAAAGTTTCTATACTTTATTGTGGCTTGTGATTTCATCTTATCTTCCAAAGAGATGATGATAAAGTCTTGGAGGGTGGGGACCACGCCTCTCGTGCCCTCCCAGGTGACGCTAAAGTAGGGGTTGGTTCCCAGAAATCCCGACATGCCTAGAATGTTGAGTGAGTAGGGAATTCTTTCCATTCACTTGGCCTTGTGCCTTGGGGATGTGACACCAAAGCGTGGAGAGAGGGGGCAGGGAGTGCGAGCTGGGAGGAGCTGGAGGGGCCCCATTCTCTGGAATGATTGCCAGCTTGGGAGTGACCTGGTGATGATGAGCCAATCTGCTCCCTCTGGGGATATGCAGACAGGATGCTCAGGTGAAGGCAGTTGCCCAGGGGTAGCAAGCTGAATTGAGACTCTGAGGAATTTCACTGGGCTCAGTAGTGAAATTCCCTTTGTTAAGACTCCATTTTCCAAGCTTTAGATCCTTGACTCTTCTCCGTAACCAAGTCTGTTACATGTGTGTGAGCACACGCATGCGTGCATACATATGTGTGAGTACAAGCCTGGCTGTGGTCTTTTGTCTGTACTTCCTGTCTCCCTTCAGGAGTCCTGGCATTACAGACATATGCTATCATGTCTGACTTTAAGTAGGTTCTGGGGACCCAAACCCAGGCCCTCACGTTTCTGTGGTGAGCTCTTTATCCACCGAGCCATGCGGTCAGTTTCTCTTCTATCAGCCTTGTAGATCTTTGCTTCACCACTGGATCCCGACGCAATAGTTCCTTGGGTGGCAGTTCTTGATGCTTTTCATTTTGCCCTAGTTTGTCCCCAGACAGAAACCACAGCCTGGATGGCCTCTCAAGACTCCCAAATTGCTCTAGCCCAGAACACACATGCTCTCTCATGCTGTCTCTCTTTCCCCCTTGAGACAGGCTAGTTTTAAGTTCATAACTCCCTGTTTTAACCCTCGCAGTGCTGGAGTTACAGGCACGAGGCACCACGCCTGGCTTCCAGGGCCCTCTTTTGAATCCCTGGTTTGTGTTCTGGCCTGTCCCTGACACCTCTCAAGGAAGGGTGCACGTCAGTGCCTGAGTCAAAACTCTGGTGTCCCCACAGCATCTTCTTCAACCCCCTCAACCGGGTCCTCTGATCCCGACTCAGTCAAAAAACGGTGTCCAGGCCACTTCCAGGAAAGAAATCTGTCCTCCCCTTTTACAGTGGACCTGTTTCCTGCTTGAACATCTCCACTATGTCCAGCTTCACCACCGCAAACCTCCTTCATGTCTTAAGTGGTGGCCTATAGCATCTGCCCTTCTTCTCTTCCCGTAGCCATATCAGAACCCGAGGGGAGGCTGGGTATGTGGCTCAGTTGGTGGAGTGCTTGCCTAATGTTTATCCCAGGAAGCAGATGTCTTGAAGGCGACCGAGTCCCAAAGGTGATAGCAGTCTAAAGAGGACAGTTGCCCTTTGATAAAGACTCAGTGGCTCTCTCTTCCCTCCTTATCTCTCATATTGCCAAAGAATGAAGCTATTTTTTCCTACAGTTCAAGGCTGAGTCCTGAAGGTTCACTTCCCTCTCCTCCTTGACGCCTGATGTTCCAGGTTCACTTGAACCAACGTACACCTCCCCTGCTTAGCTCGGTGTTCTGAACCCATAGGAATCAGTCAGAGAGAGGCAGGGAGGCCAGGAGTTAGCACGCATTTTTCTCAGCTACCTGTACACCTGACCTCCGCGGCCTCTGATCTCATGGAACTTCCATCTCAGCACGGCAGGGAGACATCCATTATTGTTATCCGCTTCCTGGGATAATCACACGGAGCTCAGTGGCCTTTGAGCAGGTGGGGTCTTACTGACGGAAGAAGCTAGAGGGTCTAGGAGAGGAGCCTTCTACTTTTGAGCTGCACACAGCATGGTTGGAATATGGTTTTTTGAGTTCTTGAGGGAGAGTGGCTTGGGGCTGGGTGCTGCAGTTTTATGGCCTCACAAGCACATGGGTGTTGTCCTGGACCTGTGAGGTGGAGAGCTGCCGTGATGACCTTCTACGACATCTTGAGTTCTCAAGTCTTCAAGTGGGATGAGGGAAGGAGCCAGTTCAGAGAGGCTGAGCGGCAGCATGAAGCCATCAGAGGTGAGAAAGAGGCCAGGGCTTATCACAGGAGCCTTATGAGATGGAGGATACTAGCCCACCTACCCGGCTGTAAACAGAGGTAATCATTGACTCCAATGAGCTAGGTCTACAACCGAAGCATGGATCCTGGAGGCAGGAGCTGGTGCAGAGGCCATGGCCGCTTACTGACTTGCCCTCTCCTGGCTTGCTCAGTCTGTTTTCCTTTCCTTTCCTTTCCTTTCCTTTCCTTTCCTTTCCTTTCCTTTCCTTTCCTTTCCTTTCCTTTCCTTTCCTTTCCTTTCCCTCTCTTTTCCTTCCTTCCTTCCTTTCTTCCTTCCTTCGTTTTTGAGACAGGGTCTCTCTGTGTATCTCTGGCTGTCCTGGAACTAGCTCTTGTAGACCAGGCTGGCCTCAAACTCACAGAGATCCACTTGCCTCTGCCTCCCTGAGTGCTAGGATTAAAGGCATGTGCCACCACCACCCGGCTTTACTTTGCTTTCTTATAGAACCCAGGACCACCAGCCCAGAGATAGCACCACCCACCATGGGCTGGGTCCTCCCCATTGATCACTAATTAAGAAAATGCCTTGTGGCTGGATTTTATAGAGGCATTTTTTCCAGTTAAGGTCCCCTCCTTTCAGATAAGTCTTGTTTGTGGGTTAAGTTGACATAAAACCAGCCAACACAGAGAACAAAAGGCCCCACCACTCCACAAAGGCTGAGGAAACTCTTGGTGCTAAGTCACAGAACACTTTTCTCTTGTCCCTCTAGCTAGGGAGCCAGGAGTGGGGATGGGGAAAGCTGGAAGAAGGGGTTGGGGAAGGGATGATCCATGCCTGGCATCATTAAGCTTTTCACAGCATGACCAATGGATGGAAGATGAGGAGTCTGCTCCCAGGAGAGGGTGTTGGTGGTGGGTTTGGAGTTTCTCATTGCAGAGGTTTGTTGTCCTGTGTTTTCTGACCCATATAATGCTTTAGTCAGTTGGTAATGGAGACTCTCTCAGGCTCCTAATTGTCTTCACCCTAACCCTACTGGGCTCCTCTCCAGGGTCCACATCTCCAGATACATCCTCATGCTGGTAAACCTCATAGGTCTGGCCCTAGCCCGTCACTCACCATCACAGGGGGGTTTCAGGGCCTTGGTGAGACACCAGTGTCTGTGCTCCTTGATGTGTGGGAAAGGGGTTTGAGTCCCACTTTCATCATTTGGAGCATGTATGTGCACACTCATGTATGCATATGTGTGTGTGATGTGTGCTTATGCATATGTAAACCTGAGGTCAGTATTGGGTCCCTTTCTTTGATGGTTCTCCACCTTCGTTCTCTGGGAAAGGGTCTCTCTCTGAGCATGAAGTTTGTCAACTTGTCTAAACTAACTGGCCAATGAGATCTACTTATCTTTCCTCCTTAGACCCCCCCACCACTATTATTATTATTATTTTTTTCTTCTTCTTCTTCTTCTTCTTCTTCTTCTTCTTCTTCTTCTTCTTCTTCTTCTTCTTCTTCTTCTTCTTCTTCTTCTTCTTCTTCTTCTTCTTCTTCTTCTTCTTCTTCTTCTCTTTCTCCTCCCCCTCCTTCCCCTTCTCCTTCCTCTTCGTCTCCTCATCCTCACCATCCTCCTCCTCCTCTTTCTTCAGACTCATGCTTACTTCTAATTGAAGTAAACTAGGCAATCTCTGCTCTGAGCCCTGACCTAATGGCTGGACACCTGGGAACTCGGTGATCTCAGACTCCTAACAAGCAGAATATGTCAGAGAAATATCATTCTGAAATAATCATATTCTCAGGACAAGCCAGCAGGCAGAAAGGACCATTTCTTCTGGGTTTATTTGTCCTGAGGGGAGGGGGCCTAGTCTGAGGAGGTCAGCTGCTAAGAACCATGCTTGCATCCCACTTTGTGATCCTCCTCTTGGTGACACAATGACACCTAAGGACACAGGGTGAAAGGAAGGGCCAGCAAAGGCAAGTCATCAAGAACACAGCTCCAGGGAAAGGTTACCCAAGCACAAATACCTGGATTTGACAAGTCAATACAGTAGTCAAGGAACTCAAAGCGAAGGAAGAGGGGTTAAGTCTATTAAGCAGGACCTGCAACCAGTGGAGTGCCAAGGCTAGGTGATAAACAAATGAAGCCCGATCCAAGTCAGGTGTCAAGATTACAGCAAAAACTCCAGCCAACCACAAGATGATGTTAGCAGATTAGTGGCGTAGATTTATGATCTTCCAGCCAGGAGGGACCCATCTGCAGCTGCCTCTGGATCTGTGGGAGTTCTAGAGTACCTGAAAAGAGGGTGCAGGATCTCTACTGACAAGTGTTCTCTTGGGGTGGGAATTTTGGCACTGACCTGGCAGAATATTTGGCAGTCCTGCTGGGCTCATTACCCACATTGTACGGGACTGGCATGATTCCAGGTTTCCTTGGTTTTCAGGGAGACTGCTCTAAGATTTCTTTGGAGGACAAAGGGACATATTTGGGTCCAGCAGCTGCCAAGAGTATCTCTTCCCTCATAAAGCCATATATTACAATCGGTCTCAAGGGAATGCCTCTGAGGACTTTGTTTCTAGCTGGGTTGCTATTGCATTGGGAGCTGTGGGGAATGGCACCGAGGAATAAAATGCAGGTTCAGCCACGGAGACAGCTCCAACTGGCCAACTTCTGGCTCCCCATCAAGGCGGAACAGCTGATGCGATGGGACCTCTAGCAAACTGCCCGAGAGAATGGACCAGGGTAGCTAAGCCGTCAAGAAGCAGAATTTGCTTCTGCTTACTGGGGTCCCTGTAAGGAACCCAGGAATGCCTGGAGTGGGAGTGGATGTATACAACTAATCAGCAGTGACCGCCATCAGGCCTTATACCGTGTAGTGGGGACACAGCAGCCAGTCAGTCTTTGTCCTCTTGGAGCTTAAGGTTGGTCAGACAGGATAATCACAGGTGGAAAGACCTACAAAAGCTCAGTTGGGTGTATGTGTGAGTGTGTGTGCGTATGAGTGTGCACGTGTGTATATATGTATATATGAGTGTGTATGTGTGTATCTACATGAGTATGTGTGTATGTGTATGAGTGTGTGGGGAAGCATGTAAAACAAGGGAGAGAGTATGGGACTTGAGGCTGAAGAAGAGGCACACAGAGCTTTAAGGACCATGCTGAGATAGTTGGAGCAATGGGAACTTGTTCAAGGGAGGAGTATTCTACAGGATATGACGTTAAGCTTGCACACAGACAAGATTGTTCAGACTGATATAGTTAAAGGAAGAAAGGAAAGGGAGACATAAGAAGCAGAGGTAGAGCTGGAGCCATTTGGCCAGCCCAGTGTGGGCAGTGACAGTAGGCTGGGCCTAGCTTGGTCCAGGAATTGTGATCAGTTTAGGATATAGAATTGAGGAGACTCGACAATTGGTGATCTGCTGGCGGGAGGAGAGGGAGACTTCAGGGACTCTGGGGACATTTCCTGGGTCTGTCTGTCATGGCCACTGCTGTTTCCTGTATGGTTGGAAACACTGGAGGAAGAATGACGCGGACAGTTCTCCCCTCCCAGAGTCTGAAGAACTTTGAAGTGATGGGGTTGAGTCAGTGAAGGAGTTTATGGGGCTTGAAGCTCAGAAGAGAGGCCGGAAATGGAAATGTGGGAATGATTGACACTCAGACTTTTAATCAAGCCATGGGCTCCTTATGATTGCCCTGAGAACCAGCCGTGTGGGAGGGGCCAGGCTGGAGGAGGAGTGGTCAGAAGAAGCCAGAAACCCTAGGCAGGGCTAGTAGCTCAAGAATGTAGCAGAGGCCACCTGTGGAGCTGAGATGCCCAGTAAGATAAAGTCTGGAGATCCTTCCTTGTGTGTTGAATTCAACAAACTGCTGACCTTCAAGAACTTTTGGTGGAGTGGTGGGAACAGAAGCCAAAGGACAGGGACAGGTGAGTGAAAGGCATTTTAGAGATGCCACCTGGCAGTGACTTGGGAAATTCTTCCAGGATTCAGGTGACAAATGAGCAAGGTGCAAGAATTTGAAGACCCATAAAGATTCAGGAGACACGGGTCTCCGTGGCCAGAGAGAAATGAGGGAAGTTGGCCTGATGTAACTCTGCCTCTGAAGCAAAGAAGAAAGTGATCAGGAACTAGGAGTGTCCGTGATTCTCACAAGGAGCACACTGAAATTCCAGCCACCCCGGAGAAGCACGTCCTTGCATGTTCTTGTTCCCACATACCCTTAAGAGGTCCCCAAATGTCAAGTAAGTGTCAGAGCCAAAGGAACAAAAATGAGGAAGTGCTGTGTCTCAGGTTAAAATAACTGGTCTTTGGAGCAGAAACACCAAGACAAAACAAAAACAACCGAGTTTTAAGGCTGGGCACAGTAGCACACAACTGTAATCTCAGTGCCCAAGAGTCCGAGGCTGGGAGATCACACATCCAAGGCTAATCCGAGATTTATCGTAAGACTCTATCTCAAAACAGGTACAAATAAAATAAAATTTGCTTTTGCCACTCATTATCAGAAAAGCTTCTAAAATTTCTGCAGATTTAAAGGCAGTCCAAAAGGCTGGTGTGGAACAAGCCTGAACCCCCAGGGTTGGGGTGGTAGAGACAGGAGGATCTTTGGAGCTCACTGGCCAGCTACTCTAGCCTCCTCAGCAAGTTCCAGGCCAATGAGAGAGACTCTCTCAAAATAGAAGTGCATAGTGCCAAAAAAAAAAAAAAAACCCACCTAAGGTTGTTCTCACACAGGTACACAAATACCCACTACAACACACATACACACACACATATACACAGACACACAAACACACACACAAAACACGCACAGAGAGAAAGAGAGAGGAAAGGAGGAAGGGAAGGAGGGGGAGAGGGAGGGAGAGCAGTCTATTTTCAGAAATGCCTTAATCTGAAAATGCCTTAGGATTAAAAAGATGTAGATCTTGGGAATTCAGTTTTCTGCAAGGAACAAGTCCTTCCTCCCGCACCTTTAAGGTGAAGACAGGACAGGTGGCAGGCTGATGTCAGTCAGAAGTGCCTGGAGGCAGTGGTGTATGGGCAATCCCTCAGGAAACAAAACTTGAGGGAATAGCTTCTCCGTGAGCCACCCAGTCCCCAGCTTGGATGTCCTGATGTCTAGGGCGCAGCCCAGCTCTGGCTGGCCCCAAGGACCAGCAGGCCTTCTCCATCAGCACCTCCTCCTCTCTCCACCTCCTCTCGCACAGCCCTCTCCCCAGGTGGTGCCATCCAAAGTAAACAGGTGGACAGGTCTGTGCACCACTACCACGGCCATTAACACCCACGGCTGCCTTGGTGTCCTGGGTGTTGGCCGCCCAGCCCCTGACCAAGCTGCTTACATAAAGTTCAGCAATCCCCTGCCCCACAACCAAAGGCTCAGAGGCCCCATCCTGTATCTGGTGTGCCATGTGGATAGAGGGACTTCCCAGCTGGCAAACTATCCCAGTCAATCAGCAGGTACTGTTACCAGCATCTGGGTGAGAGACATTCAGGTGCAAGAGTTTCTAATCTTCACTCCTGCCCTTCTCTCTAATCCAAGACCGGGAGATGCTTTCTGGACGGGTGTTCTGTTGTGAATGCAGGCAAGGGAGGCAGGTGGCGTCAGCATGGGATGCTTGGGGTTGTGGAATCCAGGGCCTTCTTGGCATGGCAGCAAGCAGTGAGGTTCTCTTGGGGGTGTGGGGTTGCATATTCCTTTGGACTTGAAGGACAGACGACAGCTCCTGTAGGCAGTGAGGTAACAATGGAGCTTCATGGGCAGAGCATCAAATCTCACACCATCTGGCTCCCTAGCCTTGCTCTGTGGAACCATGGGTACCACATACAGCATCTTAGTTCTGGGAGATCTAGGGAAGAGCTTCCCACACCAACCTTTTCCCAGGGACTCCATTGCTGTGGGATAATGGTTTTTACCCTATAAATATTTCTTTCTTATACTTGTTTAATAAAATGCTGATTGGCCCATAGCCAGGCAGGAAGTAGAGGCAGAGCAACAAAAATTCTGGGAAGAGGGAAGTTTCAGTCTGCAGTCATCACCCAGATAGAGAGGTAGCCAGACACAGAGCAAGCAAGATGTGACTGCCTCACCGAAAAAGGTACCAAGCCATGTGGCTAACACAGACAAGAATTATGGGCTAATATAAGTTATAAGAGTTAATAAGAAGCCTGAGATACTAGTCCAATCAGATTATAATTAATATAGACCTCTGTGTGATTTCTTTGGGACTTAACAACTATGGAAACTGGGCAGGACAGAAACCTCAGTCAACACTCCCATGTTAAAACAAAGGTGAGGTAGGTGTGGGCATAAGGCTTTATGTTGGTATCATTTAGCATGGGTTTATTTGTTTTGTTTTGTTTTGTTGAGACAGGGATTCTCTGTGTACCTCTGGCTGTCCTGGAACTCTCTCTGTAGACTAGGCTGGCCTTGAACTCAGAGATTCTCCTGCCACTACCTTCTGAGTGCTGGAATTAAATGTGGAATTAAATCACCATCCAACTTAGCACAGGTTTTGTTTTGAGTCTCCATAACTTGAACTTGACCACTGCTGGCTGTGGTAGACATTCAAGCATCCTGGGATCTACTCTTAGTAGCTAAGCAACCTTGAGCCAGTTACTAATTCTCTGGGAGTTTTAAATTTCATATTGATAAAACTGGACTAAACTCACCATTGCTGTCATGGTCACAGTGATTCAGCCCTGAGCAATTAGTGGGAAACAGCATTGAACTTGGACCTGAGAGTCCAACTCGTGACCAGGCTTCACAGAAGCTTTTTTTCTTTGCCTCAGTTTTCTTCTATGTATGGTAAGGGTGGAGAAGCCCTGGTCCAGGAAACTGATAAGGACCAAGTACTTTCTGAACTATTCTTATGGTGTCCCAATTGTCCTCGGGGAGGGGAGAAGAAAGGACGGAGCTGGGCACCATCCTTTCTGTGATGGGTTATAGAATGTCAACTTCTCTGGTCCTTCTGAAATAGTGCCAGAGAGGAGTCCTCTGGTGTCAGGAAAAGGGGCGCTGTACCTCCAGGTTCATCAGCAACCTAATTTTCAGATTCTGCATCCAGGATAAAAGAATTGCATTGGTAAGTCCTCTATTAAATTTGATGTAAGAGCCAAAGGCAACCCTCCCACCACCACACAGGACCAGGAGCCTTCTTCCACTTCCCTCTTAAAGGAGAGTTAGGTGCTGTACTGGGCAGTCTCCCAGTAATGCTGGAGAGAAATGAATGAGGAGGAGCTTAGATCAGAACCCTCTTTACTCCTACTCATCGGGTGACCTTTGACCTTTGACTTGGCTTTTTTTTTAGCCCCCAGGATCACTCATTGGGTGACCTTTGACTTGCCCCCCCCCCGCCAGGATCCCACTAGTATGACATAAAACATTTATGAACTTGAATTGCAAGAGGCCTGCTACTTAGTAGGTGCTCAGCTACTAGTGAGTAGGTGTTCAATGGATTCTGTTTAACTCTGAATCTGGGCGTAGGTGCCTTAGGGGCCCCAGGTTGGCAAAGAAATATTCTGTCTGAACTTACAGGAGGGTGGGAACTGGGTTGGGCTGATCATCTCAAGCTCCTTGCTGTAAAAACATCTGCATTTTCTGTGATTGGAGGAATACAAGCTAGGAAGGCATGGCTCTGATAGATGTTTCTGTCTGTGCCAGCAGGACGCTGGAATCTAGAGGGCCCTGAGTCTGAAGGGGTAAGGTGTAGAGAAGCTGGGAAGACCCGTAGTTAGAGCATCCGCGTGATTTGAGGACTACCAGGGCTCATACTGTGGAGACTCAGCCACCCCCACTTGTGAATGGAGATCAGCCAGCCCTAGTACCGTCTCTGTATTAATACCTGGTGTAGAAGGAGGGTATTCTGCAGGCGTGAAGTGGGGTGGGTCAGCTCACCCCCCTCCTTCAAATACCGTGTGTCATGTGTAACTTAGCGTGGTGCGTGGGTTCACATGGGTTTGTGAAATGAAGACTCAGAGACACCTTGAGAATAAACAGCCTCTGCGGCTGCAGGGGGTTCAGTCTTGATGAACTGAGGCATTTCCCTTTTGCCTCTTGGCATCTTTATTTTTTTCCTTTGTTTACACTTTAGTAGATTTCCGTATCTCAAAACAAACAGACGTTTCTGAAAATACAATGCCAGGTGCACGTACCTGATTCATGAGATATCACGGTTTTCCGGGTTCCCTCTAAACCAAGTTTTGCATAAGCTTTGTATCCATGGGAAACTCTCAGACAAGATTCTCACATAGGGCAACAAAAGGGTGGATGAGGGGCAGAGTGAAAACTCCAGAGCTAGGCCAGGTATAGTCAGCCCAGCGCTTCAAGCCTAGTGGAGGTTGCTTGCTATCCCTCCGGCACCAGGCCAGCGGGACATTATGCCACAACCGTGGATGCATCTGATGTGCCCACTGCGGAATAGAATCCATGCTGTCAAACACCACAGTAAATGAGGAAGAGAAAGAGCCCCCAAGTGACAGCAGACATCACAGCTGACCTGGAACTCCAGCTTGCACGTCCTGGGGGGTCACAGACACTGCGCTTTTTCAGGTACCAACATTCAGCCCTTTTTCCATCTAACCCATGACCTCAGAGAAGTAAGCCCAGAATCTTGCCAGTCTGTGTGCGCCAATGAATTTTCTCTCTAGAGGTCAGCATGTTTTGCCAACTGTTAATAGCCCGACCTCTTGCCAGGTGGACTTTTGACTCGTCTGATGCAAGTCAGAGTCATCTTGTCACTTAGCTGAGCTGACTGCCTGGTAGTTCCTTGAGATTCCCAAAGGAAGCCAGGATTGAGAACCACCATGCATGGCAGCACCTTAGAAGCCATCATCCACCGGCTGCTCCACACACGCGGGAGACATTCTCTTTGTCCTCAGCTCTCCGTCTTCAGTCACAATTTGTATTCCTTTCATCTTTTCTAGTCTGTTCCGTGAGCTGATCTTTTTATAGTTGTCTTGATCTCTGCTTCGTTCCAACTTTCATCCATTTATTTATTTGCCCAGTACTGAAGGATTGCCTGCCGCAGTAGCCTTGGCTAGCTTCTGGGGATGTTGCAGAGATCAAAGTAGACCAGGGGTCCCCTCTCAGGGAATGTCTATCTATTCTGCAGGGGTTTGCCACATCAATCTTTCCTTCTTAGTAACAATGAGATATTTCAAAAGTGTGGCTTCTCTCCAGAGCTATATTGCTGATCCCCTCTTTGTTCCTGAGTGAAGTCTGTGTCTTTAGTATCTTGATCCTAATTTGTCTCCGTTCATGGGAAGCTGAATGAGCCTATTTCCTAGCACTGGACAGTGTTTTGCTCACGTGGCCTGAATCTTGTACTGGGAAGCAGGCACCTACAGTAGATCCCCATCAGACACTTCCTATCATACTGTCCTCGGTCACGCCAGTGAATCCAGGTTTTCTTATCGGAGAAATGGAGCCGTTTACCTGAGGTTCTGCTCCTCAACATCAAAAGTCTTGACCCCACTTGCCCTTCCTACCAAGGCCCAGAACCAACCTCAGGCATTGCTTCTAGCTACCGTGTAACATGGAGGAATTGCGGCTACTGCGTCATCAGTCCGAGGACCAAACAGGCCTCTGTTTCCTGCTAAGATGGTGGTTTTCAAATATTAACTGTGACCCACCTTAGGAAACACACTTCATGACCTGTAGCTGAAACCAATTCCTCAGGCACCAGGTTTATATTCAATACCCTTGAATGGTCTATAGTCGATTTGTTTATAAATGGGATATTCATTCATCAAATTAAATTCATGAGAATAATAATCACTTATATCCTGTAGTTTGAAAGGATATTAAGGGCTTTTATAATCTGTGTGGGCCTTGAGCCTGTGATTTGGTCTAGCACCTCCTAGTGGGATTTTGGGAAACAGCGACTACTTTGCTTTGTCGACAAGAAGCCTTCCTTGCAGGGAAGGAATACAAGTTAACCCCAAAGACATTCATGGGCTTGTTTCTTTCTCAAAGGGCACACCTGAAGACTTTTGCTAGAACAGACAATGGGGCACATTCCCTCTTTTAGGACCTGTCTGTCCTCTTTACACATTTGATAGCAAAAACAAACGGGAGAGCGAAAGCTTATGGAGAAGTGACGAAGCTGCTTGCCTCTGGCTGTAGAGGACTGCTTTTCCCTTGTTTCCTCAGGTGTAACCAGGCCTCACAGACAGCAAGTGCCATGCAAACTAACAGACGCTTTCACAGTGTTGGCAAGAGTGCCCACACAATGTCACTTACCAATTGAGGGCTGATGGCTCACACCTGTAATCCCGTAACCCAGGAGGCTGAGCAAGGCACCTTCTTAGGAGTTTAAGGACATCCTCAGAGACACTGCAAATTCTGACAGCCTGGAATACAGTGTGAGGCCATGTTTTACTCCAGCCCTGCACCCCCAAGAGAAACAGAAGGAAGAAAGGAAGAAAGAAAGAAATGAAGGAAGGAAAGGGAGGAAGGGAAGGAAAGAAGGAAGGAAGGAAGGAAGGAAGGAAGGAAGGACATTTTGCTTCCCTTACCACTACACAGTGAGGGTTCCTTTGAGGCACTGTTGGTACTCCAATATTTTCTCCACTTAAAAGGCAATCTGACTGTTCTATGCTAAAATGTCTCCCAGAGATCAAAATGATTAAGTCATATCTTGTTTTTTTTTTTTTAATGCAAAAGAGGTTATAGGATAGGTTATGGCCAGCAACATACTAATGAGTTCAGAGATGGGAGCAGGTGTTTCTGCCCTTGCCCCATCATGCTCCATGCCCTACCTCCTCTTGGCCTACACATGAGCAGAATCTTATGGGCCCTCATTGCCTTCAAGGAAGTTTGGCGATGCTCTTACAGGCTGCTGGCGGCACAGAGTGGGTGGTTATGGCATCCTGAGAGGGGCAGCATCTGTGAGTCTGAAGTTGTGTTTGTAGGCAGTCTAGTGATGGTGAGAAGCTTCCAGGGAACATCTGTGCTCAAACAACCCCTGCAGACCTTGGCACACTGGGTACACTTTCTTCTTCCTTTTCTGAGCAGGTCACTCTCTCCTAGGCCCTAGGATCTGTCCATGGTCAGCAGGGTTAGTATGACAGTGTCTACTCTCCACAACATGGCTCCACACCCATACAAAGTCCGAAGGCTGAGACTAGGCCTGAGATGCATGGTCACCGATGTCACGTTTTTCTGAGCAGATGAGAAAAGATAACAATATTCTAGAATCAGGACTTTATAAATGAGGAGCTACCCACCTCTTCATCACTTTAGATGAAACGCAGTAAAGCTATATAAGAAAAAAAATCTAAGTCAGGTCTGAGTTGGGTCATGGGAACCAGGTCAGGGCCCCTAGCCAGACCCCCGGAGTTAGCTATCAGTTATCACGGGAAGGGGAAGAGGCGAAGGTGACTTGCCTGTATTTGTGTGTATTACCCATGGCAACCGTTCCTTGGTATTTGGGGGGAAGAATGAGAGCATCACCATCAACAGTTTGTATCATTTAGGCTTTAGGCTCAGTTTGCCTGGCTTGGTCTCAGCCCAGCGTCCCCCACTCCATGTGCCCATGGAAACTGCTGATGGGGTCAGAGTGAGTTCCTTGGCTCACCTCTCGGCCTTTTGCTTCTCATGGTTCAGCATGCAGACGAAGGGTGTGCTCTACGCTGCCTGCGACTTCTGGCCATCAATGCATTTAGTAGCGGGGTGGGGACAACAGAAACAAATCTCCCCTCGAGGTCCCAGCTACAGAGCCCAGCGGCTTCTGAGACCCGGTGGCGATGTGTTTCCAACTGAAGGAGCTCCGATATGGAGCAGGTCTGATGGGTCCACAGCGGTCGTGAAACACTTCTGCTCTCTGTGTCCTTATTTCCTGTAAATCAGGAAATAAAGGCAGATGTGGTCAAACTCAGGGATGTGCCCACGATCCCAGAGTTTGGGCACATAGTGAGCTCCTAGCTCTACACATGGGAAGCTAAGGTTTATGTTCTCGGAAGCTCTGTCTCTCCCACCAGCCATCTCTGAACCCCCGACACCATGGGAGGTAGCTGGGAGGCCACCTGGTCCTGGTCTTTGGGTGTCTATGACTAGAGCAAGCTACCCTGTTGTCAAGCTTCTGCCTAAATGTTAATATTTATTATTTACAGCCAGCCACTGCCCCCTTTCAAAGGTGAGCACAGTAAAATTTATGACAGGTGTACTATCAGATCCTGGAGAAGCATAAAAGCAGGAAGGCGAGTGGTAACACAACCATCTGTGGAAGGAAGCTTCTTACTCAGAGGCCACGGACGCCTGTGACATCACAGCATGGAGCTGCGGCCAGGTGTTTCCCTCGTGGGGCTGCTGCTGCTGCTACTGCTGGGACAAGGTAAGTGTGACTGGTGAGGGTTAGAGTCACTGGTACCCAGTCCTGTCGGTGCCCTCTGTTGCTTAAGCAAGACATCTAGGAGTGGAATGCCCCCTTCTGTTGAGACAAAGCTCCTGATGGAAAGGTGAAACCCAAGAAGGCTTGTTTGCCTCTTGTGATGGGAGGCAGATGCTGCCTGGCGAAGGACTGAGCGTTAGGGGCTCTGAAGGCTGCGGTGGGCCTAGGGAGAGGTCAGATGCATCAGTGAGCTGCGGATTCTGGCAGCCTTCGGAGCCCCTAATGCTCAGTCCTTTGCCAGCCAGTGTCTGCCTCCCATCACAAGAGGCAAACAAGCCTTCTTGGTTCAATCCCCAAATTTTATTACCGCAAAACAAACAAAGAGAATAAAATGGGTATATCAATATTAAGTCATAGTTATGGCTACTTGTGACCTTTACTTTTTTTCTGTTAAGGACAAATAAATTCAGATGAGCGTGATAAGTCCTAGAGATTCTCATAGGCTTCAGTTGTATGAAGTACTTAGTGAGCCTTGCTTGGACCACGTAGGTCACGAGCAGGACTTCATACTTGTTCTGATGCAGTGACTGTGAACAGTGTACTCCTGCCGCACCCTCTCTCTGCCCCATCCTCCGTGGTTTAGGAAGGTGGGATCCTTTAAGCTGACAAGGGCCTTGAGCATGACCTCGCGTCCTTTCCTTAGGAGAGGTTGGGTCTGGAGCCGAAGGCATTTGAGCCACCCACACAATGCAGGAGGTATAGATAGGACAGAGACCATACTGCCTGGGACCCCAAAGCCCTGCTTGTTCATCTAGAGTAAGGGTGCAGCCTCAGTGAGCCTTTGAGGAGACCAGTAGTGCCCCCCTCTGCCTACTGTACCAGACGATTGTACTTTATGATTCTGGTGAGACCCACAGGAGAACCTCTGGTGCTTAGTCATCACTGGGTTCTTTTCCTGTGCTGGGCCAAGTCCTCCGTTTTTCTGTAGTTTTATCTTTCCCTTGGATTATTCGAGTTCCCCATGTGTGCTGTCTACTGGTTCTTTGGTGGGTGGACAACTGTCTTTTCCCACCCCGAAGCTCTCTTTCTGCTCTCTTCATGGAAAGACGCAGAGTTAATATTGTGGGAACAGGCGGTGCGCAGCCAGGAGGGACCTACAGGCTGTTACTCAGAGTTTGCTAGAGGAACCCATCATTTGTGGTTTGTAGAGACTCAGAGGGAGTGGAGAACAGGAGGCTCCAGGTCTGCCGTGATTGGGGGCTGTTGGCTGGATGCCTGCTAAGAAGTAGGGCATCTTCAGCAATTGACTTGAACAATCTTAGATTTCTCTAGTGCGGCGGTTCTCAACCTATGGGTCACAACCCTTTGGCAAACCTCTATCTTCAAAAATATTTACATTATGACTCATTACAGTAGCAAAAGTTATAGTTATAAAGTAGCAATGAAAATAATTTTATGGTAGGTAGGTCAGCACAACCTGAGGAACTGTATTAAAGGGTCACAGCGTTAGGAAGGCTGAGAACCATTGCTCCAGCTGATCCTGAGTTGAAAGCAGTTACAGAACAATACAGGCAGAAGGACAATGTTTGGTGGCTATAAATGATAATCAGAGTCCTAACGTTCGTATATACTGTCTCAGTGCCTAAGGTATGAGTGGTTAAGTCTTTTCTGCACAGTTGGCACTCTGTGTGTCTTGTTTAAGAGTGCCTACCTGGCGGTCATGAAGAATAGCTCACACTTCTCTCTATTTGCTGTTCCATTGTGATTAATCTTGGTACATCTGGGATTAATTTTTATTGTGACTAGTGTACAAGAGGAACCCAGTGTTGTGTTTGGTTATTTTGTCCTTCATGCAGAAATTCGCTGTCTCACCACCATTTACTGAAAAGTCAGTTGTTTCCCACTGCTCCGATGAGCCGTTTGTTCCACAGGCGAGGGGGCATATGTGCTTGGCGAACTCCTTTGTCTGTTTCTCTGCCCGCGATACATTACCTTAACTCTGTAGTTCCATGGCAAGGGCTGAGATTTGAAAAAGGAAGTTCCTGTTTCTCCTTTCTTGAAGTGTCGTGGCTTTGAAACCTCCTGTAAGTCTATCAGCTTGTCCATTTTTACCTCAGAAAGCCTGTTGGGATTTTGATAAAGATTGCTTTCAAGGCTATGGATCGAGGTGGGAGAAATAAACACCCCTGCCAGGTGATGGTGGTGCACATCTTTAATCCCAGCACTCAGGAGGCAGAAGCAGGCAGATTTCTGAGTTCGAGGCCAGCCAACTCTACATAATGAGTTCCAGGACAGCCAGAGCTACACAAGAGAAACCCTGTCTCGAAAAACAAAAAATCAAGAACAAAACCCAAACCACCCTTCCAAAATTGAGTCATGAAAACCATGACTATATATTTAAACTTTTGTTCATGGCTCACTGTGTTTCTTGCTGAAATCTTGCATGTATTTTGATCAATTAGTTCCCGGGTAAATGATATTTATGTTGTATAAAAATGGATTTTTTATTTTAAAATTATTTATTATAGGCATAAAGAAGTAAAATTGTTACATGTTGAGTTTTGAGCACAACTAAATTCTCATAGTCTATCTGCTTCTTTGTTGGAATTTTTCGTAATCACAATCTCGTTGGTCCTGCCATTTTCTTCTAAGCCCTTTCTGTCTTCCTTTCTTCTGTGTCCGTGTGTTTCTAAAGTCTCTGAAATCTGCTTTACAATTTCTCACAGAAGAGATGGCTGGAGGCATTATCATCTTACAAGTTCTATTGGGAAGTGTTTTCTTTTTAATTGTCTAAACTGCACTAAAAAAAAAAACCTTGCAAACAAACAAGAACACCCCAATTAACTAGACTCAAAGTCTATGCAACTCCATGAACTTCTATACAAATCCATCAGCAAGTATGATGTCTGCTATGGGCCTTTCTGTGGGACATTTCGAATATCTCTCATCTGAATACCCAGAGTCAGAAACCCACCAAAATGAAAGTTTGGGGTGGGTGCAAGGGAGTGGAGGACTCAGAAGCAGCACCTCTGAGTCTGAGACCTGAAATACTTCTGACTCCAGGTCTTAAGGACAACTCAACCTGCACTTCCCATGTGACTGAGAAACTTCCTTCTTGTTCTTGATTTAAAACAAAACAAAAATCTTAAAAATCATAAGTGGATTTTTTTTGTGTGTGTATACACTTGTGTGTGTGTGCGTGTGTTATGCATGTCTAGGAGCACTGCACACATATGCACATGCTTGCAGAGGACAGAGGTCTCTGTTGGATGTCTTCCTCAGTTGTTTCTCCTCCTTAAGTTTTGAGACAGCGTCTCTTACTGAAGCTGAAGCTCATTGTTCCAGCTGTGCTGTCTGACGAATGAACTTCCTGTTTCGGTACCTTAGTTCCCCACCGAGAAATGAGGTTACAGACATGTGTTGAGCACTCAGCTTTTACATGGGTGCTGAGATCCAAACTCAAGTCCTCGTAATTACACGGCAGACCCTTTACCAACAGAACCATCTCCCCTGTCGCCTAACGATGGCTATGTTGAAAGCATATTTAAAGTCAGATTTTCTGTTTTCATCTTTTATTTGTTTTTTTGAGACAGGGTTTCTCTGTGTAGCCCTGGCTGTCCTAGAACTCACTCTGTAGACCAAGCTGGTCTCAGACTCAGAGATCTGCCTGCCTCTGCCTCCCGAGGGCTGGGATTAATGGTATGCATTGCACACCCAGCTGTTTTCATCTTTTAAGTATCTATTTTAAGACCCTCCTTTTAAAATCTGTCATTATTATCATCATGACCCTTGTATATGTGGTGAGAGACGGACAGACAGACACACAGAAACAGAGACACAGACAAAGAAAGAATGTGTGGGTATATACTTGCCAAGGTATAGGTGTGGAGGTCAAAGAACAAACTTGAGAAGCAATTGTCTCCTCCCACCTTGCACTTGAGGCAAGTTCCCTCCTCGGTTTCTGCAGTGCTCTGGGGTAGCTGGCCTGGGAGAATCTTTGGTCCCTTCCTCCTGTCTCACCTTTGGAGTGCTGGCATTTTAGATGCATGTCTACCTCATCTTTCCACGTGACCTCTAGGGAGTAAACTCAGCGGCAGGCTTACATGGCAGGTGACTTTTCTCACGAGTAGCCTGCCCTCTTATTTTTGGGAAGGGAGTTGACATTGGTTGAGACTTAATCCATTTCCTTTTCCTTGTCTGTAGTCAGTGCTGGGGATTGAACCCAGGGTCGTGTGTATGTTAAGTGTGTACTACTTTACCACTGAGCTACATTCCCAAGCAACTCCCTTTTCTTTGATTTGTCTTATCAGAAGTTTGTTCATTCGAATATTTTTGGAGAATAATTTTTGGCTGAGCAATCTTCTATGTAATGGTTTTTGTTTGTTTGTTGTGCTGCGTACCAGATTGCAGCACACACATCTCGGTGACTTAGTGGATCTGCAATTTGGGAAGCTCTCATCAAGGACATCCCGTGTCAAGTCCCATAATACCGTCTGAAGTTGATCTTCAGGGTCTAACACGACATGCCTGGGTACTTGACGCTCTTGGTGCATTTCCACATTGCCTGCATATTCTAATGTGCAGCTTATACTTTACATAATGACCCAAGACCCTTCCCCCCAAAGAACACAAATAAAATTTAAAAGAAGTCTTCTAGTCTCTGGGCCCTGACATCACTCTTGCTGTTTCTGGGACCAAGGAAGATTTCAGAGCTGGCCTTGATTCAAGGAGAGAGCAATCAGCTTTGCAGCTGGGTGGAAGATAAAGTCACATCAACAAATCAGAGAAAAAATACCATGACCTGGGTGGGGAGATGGCTCAGTCAGTAAGCTGCAGTCTGCTCAGGTATGAGGACCTAAGTTATGGTCCCCAGAACCCACATAAAAAGTCAGGTGTGGTGGTGCTCAGCTGTAATCCTGTACCACTGAGGTAGAGACTTAGAGATTCCCTGGGGCTTGTTAACCAGCTAGTCCTGGTAAAAATCAGTGAATTCTGGGCTCAGTGAGAGACTTTGTCTCAAAATAAATAAACAAAAATAGAATTATAAATAAAAAGCAAGATAGAAAAATGATAGTGGAAGATACTGGATGACAACCTCCAGTTTCTACACGCATCTACACATATACAAAGAAGTGCACATGCGTACACCACACACAAAGTATGTATATATGCACATACATACCAAACCCATATTGTGTGTTTGTTTCCTAGTTCATTAATTTCATACATTTACCTTGCTTGATCTTCCTGGTGTGCCCCAAACTTGTGGCTTGATTGTTTTCATCTGTTTTAAGCATTCTCAGCCAATAATTCTTTCTTCTCCTCTTCTGTGCCAGTTAGGTGTTTATTTGGCTTTCTCCTGGCACATACCTTACCTTTTCACCTCTCTTCCAAAACCACCATCCTTTTAGATACTCACCATTGAGCAGTTTATCTTAACACATGTAGGTTTTTCATTCTCTTTCAGTTGTTTCTAACTCACTGTTAGAACTGATTAAGAAAGATTTAAAAAACTACTGATATTATTTTTCAACTTTAATTTCTATTCAGTTCTTCACAAGTTGATTTGGCTTAATACATAGTATGTTGTATATGTTATGTAATATCTATATTATATACATTATCATATTATATATTATACACACATCACATTATATGTTTACATATTAAATGTATACATTATATATTATTATATTATATATTACATATTACACATTACTGCACACATATCACACATATACATTATTGTATATATAATTATTATATTACATATTATACATCATTGCACATATCACATATATACATATTTGCATATTACACATATCATATAATCATATAGTATTACATATTATACATTATATACATATTACATTATATATACACACATATACATGTTACATTGCATAGACACATTAATATATACTATTTAGCATTATTACATTTACATACATTATATATGATATGTTATATATGTTATGTATATAGCATGTTATATACTATATTAATATAGTATATTAAGCTGTATTTTAATTATTATGTCAATATCACTTGGTAATTTTGGCTACCTATAAAAACCTCAAGTATGTTCTGTTTTCCAAAACACAGTTGTGTAATTTTGCCTGGTAGCTTCAGCGTACAAAGCTTTACGATATCTCTGCTCTATTTTCTCCATGCTAACTGTTAGTCACGGGCACTTGCGTCTCTGTGCTTGGTTTGGTTATATTTCCTGCACCCTGTACCAGCCTCTTGAACAGTCTACCTGTGATATTCTTTGGGGCCTAGACCGAAGGAGATCAATTCAGAGAAAATATAAGACTTCATGCTTTCTGACACTGAGATCATTGCCAACAAAGAATCACTTCAAACTAAACTCACTGTGCGATGCTCCCTAGAAGAGGTAAACCCCATGCCAAGCATTTACACACATTTCTCCCTGGTTCTAGCAGGGAGTGGGTTCCCAGACCCCACTCGTTGGAGGACTCTCCAATCAGAGGATGCTCAAGTTCCCTGTACAATCCATGTGCAGGTTGACGTGTATAGATAGATGTATAGACAGACATATGAATAGGCTCCAGTGTGCCTTAAGTCGTATCTGGTAGATTTCAATACAGACTGAGTTATAATGCTGTGCAGATAGTTGGCACACCCGCACATGCTCAATTCAGATAGTTTTTCAAATATTTGCCACTCGCAGTGGTAGGAACCGTGGACGCAGGACGTACAGCTGCAGAGAGCTGGCTGGACATAGCAACCTCCATTTAAGATGGACTGTGTCATTGTGCCCATGAGAACTCTGAGAGGCTTGCGGGCTTAACAAGAGTCATTCAGCTAGTAAATCAAGGAACCAGAGCCAGTCCCAAGTCCCAGTCCCTTTGCCACTCATTCGTGTGATGCTAGAACCCAGGGGAGGACAGGAGCTAAATGGGCTATTTAAATTTAAAATACCCTCAGCAAACCACACTTGTAAACACAGATCCCTGTGGAAAAACTCCCAAAGCAGAAACAGCATTACCTCAAATCTGCCCCCAGCAAGCTGACAGGAAAGCACCATAGATAATAAAATACAGATTTTTGTTAGAGTTTTGTTTTCCTCAAATGGGTCACAGATCCCCAAGAGGCTGTCCGAACTGTGGATAAAATCTCATTGCCTTGGGCGATGTCTCCACGGTAAGGTCAGTGCAAAGCCAGGGGTAGGAGTTGAGTGAACTGTGTATGTTCACACCACTGACGTGAGTGGAGAGGTCAACACGCATCTGCAAGAAGCCACAGTCCCACTGGGAGTTTGCTCTCCCTTCCTCTTCCAGCCTTCTCTAGAAATACAGTCACTACAAATTAAGAGTGAAGGGGCTGGAGAGATGGCTCAGTGGTTAAGAGCACTGACTGCTCTTTCAGAGGAGCTGGGTTCAATTCCCAGCACCCACACTGTCTGTAAACCCCGTTCCAGGGGACCCAACACCCTCACATGGGCATACATGCAGGCAAAACAGCAATGCACATAAAATAAAAATAAATAAATTTTTAAAAAACGCATAAGAGTGGAAGCAGATCTTAGAGAAATTCTAAGCCAGACTCCTGCAAATTATTGGTGCACGGGAGAAGGGACTGGCTTGGGTCCCTCATTGGAGTCAGCAGAGCCATTCCTAGGACCCTGAGGTCACACCCTCCCCTCTAGCTCAGCTGTTTCAGTCCCTGCCCCCTTCCCTGCCATCACACACGCACGTCCCCACAGTCCTGCTATTAACGCTATGAACAGCCAGCACGGGTGTGGAGGTTTCTTTCAGGACTCGAGAGTCTACTTTCCTGGAATGTCACCCGTATCTTGTAGATTTTTAGGATTTACTGTCAATCATCATTTTCCTCAAGTTGCAGTTTTAGCTGCTGTCAATTAACTGTCTGAGCACCCCCTGGAGAGCCCAAGTTGGACTGAGCCCGGTTGGCAGATACTGAACAACGTGAGGAACCCTCTGGGGAGAGAGAGTGGATCTCACGGGACACTGGAGGAAAATCAGGCACCAATACAGGCATAAAGAATCGTGATAGCTGCAGTAGGATTCTGAGAACTGGGAGACGGTTGTGAGCTAGAGAAGTCTTGGGTGGGGTATGCTAGCAGAACCAGCTTGACGTAAATCCAGGACAGACAAGGGGTGCAAAGGAAGGGAGGCGGACATGCCCACTCTGGGGCAAGGCTCACTGCCTGCCCCAAGCAGACTGGTTGGGTTGGAGCCTGGTGTCCTGAGAGGAAGTGAAGGTTGAGCACCCACTGAGCTAAGTCCCATCCTGAGCAGGAAGATTGGTGTACTCTGGAAAAGGCAGATGCAGCTCTCCGGCCTGAGGCTGCCATTCACTCTTGCCTGTGAGGTTTTCCCCTTCATACCCCAACCTTCTCCCTTATCTCTGGAAGGAGACCTTATCTCTGGAGGAGACACCCTCCATACCCCTACACACACTTCCTTAAGACTTCTCTCCTCTTGAGCTCCCTGAGTATCATTCTTTCCCCCACATCTAGCTCTGGGAGATCTCCATGGCCTTTTTGTCCTAGCCCCAGTACCTGCCCACCCCCTCCAAAAATAAAAATAAAATCAAGAAAAAGTATAGGCCAAGGGCAAAACTACAAGTCAACTGTGTACATGCCCTGCCCTGTGAGGAGAGCTGCCATCCCTTGGAGCTTAGGGTCCATGATGTTGGAAGAGGTAGGCAGAAGATGGAGAATGTACTGGTCTCCGTCCCAATTAGGTGATGTCTTCCTTTGTCCATTGGCATGGGACCCTGAATATTTAGACAATGTTGGTTCAGGACTTTTTGAATCATCTCTTATGACTTTCATGGCCTGTCAGCCTAGGTGTCTCCCCAAAGGGAATGATACTGTTCATGGTAAGTCACCTCTCGGGACAGCCTGTTGGCCAACCCTGCTGGCCATGAGATGGCTGGAAGTTGCTGTCTTGTAGGCACAGCCACAGGACACATTTCCAAATGGGGACAATTCGGGGATGGGATTGTTAGTGTTCTCGTTGCTGTAATAGAATGCCTACAAGAAACAATTTAAGGCAGGGCTCAGGGTCTGAGATGATGCATCCATCGTGGGGAAGAGGGCATGGCTGAGTTTATAGCAACAGGAACCCGGGGCTTGATCGCCCCACATTTCCGTGGACCCAGAAGTAGAAAGCTCTCTCTGAAAGCAAGGTGAGCTCTAACTCTCCTTCCCGCAAGTCACCTAAGTCCTCCAACTAGGCCTCACCTCTAAAGGTTCCGGAACTTCTTTTCACAGTACCACCAGCTGAGGACCAGGTATTTAAACACAGCCCTATGGGGCACAATTTACACCCAAATCATCATAATACAACCAGTTCTTACAATGTTCATTCAAATAGCCTGTGGCCAGGGCAGGGACACCAGACTCACTTAAAAAGAACTGAATGCTACACACTCCTTCACTGCTGACTTATTGAATGTCTTGGGCACGTTTGCGAACCCATTAGATCACGGTTTCCTGAGGCAGCAAATGAGGGAATTATAGTGGCTTTCCCTTTCCACTATCCTAGAATTCGGAGACAAATATTCAAAAGCCAGCCTCATCAGTCTCTCTGCACGTCAGTGCCGCCATCGACGGACTGGCATTTGGCTCCTCGTGTACCAAGCTGGCAGAAGGATGCCTGTGCCTCCCAGCATGCCTGGAATTCTGAGGTGGAAGCCACAGTCAGATGTGACTCATAGTTTCCTGACTCCGTGGGCACAGCTGCTCACAGGCGGTGTCTGTCGGGCCACCACAGCATCCTGTAAAGCCCGTGTATGAATGAGATGTGCCAGTCGCCCAGGAGTTTAGAGTCGCCCAGAAGATCTGTGTACAAGGAGATCCCAGAGAGACATTCGCGTTGACCTTCCCTTTTCCAGATCCTGGCATAGCGCGATGCTGAGTGATTGCAGCACAGCTCGAGCCTGCATTTCCCTTCCTTGCTGCTCTGCTCTCTGAGCCTGTTTTTAAGAAAAGTCTAGAGCAATGGTTCTCCACATGTGGGTCACGACCCCTGTCACGGGGCCCCATATCAGATCTCCTGTATGTCGAGGTAGTTACATTATGATTCATAGCGGTAACAAAAATGCAGTTATGAAATAGCAACAAAATCATTTTCTTGGGGTCCCCACAACATGAGGAACTGTATCAAAGGGTCACAGCATTAGGAAGGTGGAGGATCATAAATCCCGCCTCTCGTGTTGCTGTGAGGACATGATGTTTTACAGAAAACCCAAGAATTTCATGCCCCCCCCCCAAGCGTGACCCCGGTTCCACTTCTGTTGCCCAAAGCCAGGCTCATTCCCATTTTATAGATGAGGCAGAAAGATTGAGGGCAGGATCAAGGTCGGCACACGGGGCTGCTTCTCCTCGAGGAAGGGGTTCATGTGGAAAACTGTGCTCCAGATACTTGCTAAGTGGACAGGCATCAAGAGAATCTGTAAGTTGGAGCGTGTGCCCTTTAATTTGGCCAGTAAAATCATCCCACCTGCCGGTGGCCAGCTTCTGGACTGGCACCAGTGGGTTGTCTCGTAGAGTCGGGTTCTGAACTTGGAAGTACATGAGCACCACCCAAGGGTCTTCTGTAATTGCTGCTGTCTAGAACATCCAGGCCCCATGCAATCTAATGAGACCTGGATTTGGGGAGTTGGGGGGTGCAGTGAGGCAGTGTCTAGGTAATGGAGGAGCAGTGGAGAGCTGCTGCATTCAAAGGGGGCCCTCTGAGGCAGAAGCCTCCAAAAGGCCTGGTGCTGTAATGGACCTTCTTTGGTTTCCAACCCCAAAGGTTGCATTCTAATGTGGCTGACTGATCTCTGCCAGGCCTGTCCTGAGCACACACAGGTGGTTTTCTTTTTCATTCCCAGCAGGGTGGAAAAATACATGTTTTTTTTCCCTGTCTGACCTTACTGAGCGGGGAGGTTTTCAGGGAGACGAGAGCCCTTTATGGGTCCCTGAGCCTGATAGTAATACAAACTTTCAGAAGTGAAACATTCCCTTTAGGTCCCATGGCTGGGGGCAGTGATGTCATAGGTGCCTTAATGGTTCCTGTCACAACCCCTCAGGCACAGGGGGACACAGAATTTTCCTTTCCACATACCTGACAGAAAGCAAAGGCTAAGGCCCTCCAAGAGTCAATGGGGACAAGACAGAGGGCTGTAACTTTCCATGAGGATCAAGAGGATTGAGACTTACCATCTCTCAATCCAGGGCACAGCTTTTCTGACAGGCCCCGGCAGTTAGTTATACTGGCGACTCTACCATCATGTTGAAAATGCCAACCGCACAGCCTTTAGTTACGTGGGTGATCTCAGGTTACAGAGTCTGGGGGTAGCTGAAGGGTTATGTATATGAGCAGCCAATTACAGCAGCTCATTGCTGCACCCCTGACACCTGTCATATACACCTTTAAAAGTTAATTTATTTAGGGGACTGGACAGATGAATCCATGGTTAGAGCACTGGCTATTGTTCCAGGGGACGCTGGTTTGATTCCTAGCACCTACATGGTAGTTCCCAACTATCTGTCACTCCAGTTCCAGGGCATCTGATGCCCTTTCCTGGCTCCTGTGAGCACCAGGCATGCATATACTGCAGAGGCATACATGCATGCATGCAAAAATACTCAGGCATAAAATAAAAATAAATATCAAAAACATGTAGATTTATTTTTGTTCCTTGACAAATTTCATATATGTATATAATGTATTTGGTCATTTTCATCCCTATTGCCCTCTCTCATTCCCCTCCCATGGTCACTAAACCCCGTTTTACCAACAGCCTTCTTTCTGCTTTCCTGTCTATTTTGGTTTTGTGACCCACTGACTTTAAATAGGCATTTTTGTTTGTTTGTTTGTTTTTGCTTCTTAAACTTTTTTTTAAGATTTATTTATTATGTGTACAGCATTCCTTCCATGTGTGCCCGCAGACCAGAAAGGGGCGCCAGGTCTCATTATAGATGGCTGTGAGCCACCATGTGGTTGCTGGGAATTGAACTCAGGACCTCTGGAAGAGCAATCAGTGCTCTTCACCACTGAGCCATTTCTCCAGCCGCCTTGTTTTTTGCTTCTTGAGACAGGGTATCTCTGTAGCTTTGGAGCCTGTCCTGGAACTAGCTCTTGTAGACCAGGCTGGCCTCGAACTCACAGAGATCCGCCTGCTTCTGCCTCCCGAGTGCTGGGATTAAGGGTTTATGCCACCACTGCCAGGCTTAAATAGGGTTTTATCAAAAACAGGAGCAGGAGTGGGTACTTTACCAACAACGTTGAGACCACTGAAGAAAATGACTTGCCTTCCCAAGCAACCATGCCTCTTTGGGCAGGCGGCAAACCCCATGTCCCTACCCCTTTAAATCTTATTACCATCGTATAAGGGAGACATTACCACGTCCATCTTATAGACAAGGAAACTAAGGCCTGGGGAGGTTGACAAGACTCGGGGTGTCTAAGCTCCCAACCCTGTCTGAAATTCAAAGCTTCTGCTTGGGCCAGCATTCTGGACTGGACAGCCCCCTCTTGTTTGGCTATCTGCGACTCGTCTCCCAAGGGGCAGCCTGTGTCCTTGTTCTGGTCTTGGTTTGGGAGCTGCCTGGGAAGGTCAGTTCTGATACCCAGCCCTGTGGCTACTGAGGAGTGGTTGCCTGAACCTTACTTCGCTTTTTCCTCCTAGACTCCCTCTGATTGGATACAATATCTTGCTATGTTTCAGGGCACTCTGTCTGTCCTAGGTTCTCTCTCCTTTCTCGCCTCCTTGGATGCAGGACTTCTACTCTCACAGCCTCGGCCTCTTCCACCCGGATGACCTCTTTTCAGGCCCAGTGTCGATCAGGGGTTGGTTGGTGAACTAGCAGCACCAGTCAAATCCAGCCTGCTCTCCGTTTCCGTGTAGCTGATGAGCTACACGTCATTTGGGGGGAGTGTATCTATGTCCAGCAAGTCCAACGTTGCTTCAGAAAAGACTGTAATTTCTCCACCATGTTGTCTCTGTTTCTTTGGTTCAATTGGTTGACTATATTTTTCTGGGCCTCTCTGGTCTTCATTCTGTCCCATGGATGTCAGTTTTTTGGTAATGCCACACTGTCTAGATTACTGCGCTCTACAGAAAGTTTTGATACTGGGTTGTATTGGTCCTCGGTGTTGTGTTAGCTATTCGAGGACTTCCGCCTCTCCATAGAAACTTTAGAATCAGTTTGTTGATACCCACAAACATTTCTGTACTGTTATATGGCTCTAACGTCTAAAAAGGAGAAAAGTATCTCATGGCCCATGAAAGGTACGTAGAATATAAACTGTAGCCTCTGCAGGTGACATTAGCGGATGTACATACTGCCTGTGGCTGCTTTCACAGGATTGAAAGCATGACTAGAATGGAATGGTCATGCCAGAAAAGAGACCCTTGGGTCTACAGATCCTCGAATATGGGCACTCTGACTCAGACCTGCCGTGGGCATGCAGTTTATACTCACTGCGCTGCTTCCAAACACGACTGAGTGAGCTGGGCTGCCTGTTTTGAGTCCCTCTGTCACCAGTTGATAGCCGTGCCAACTTCACTGTAAGCTGAGCTTTCTGGACCTCACTCTACTGCACACAAGGTGCGATTATGGCGTTTATCTCATACAATGAGGCTGAAAGCAGTTACCTTATGTAAGTGCTTGCTCTACCTAAGCAGTGGCTACCACGTATGTTTCTATTTGCTGTCCTGGCCTGGGAAGAACATTGCCTGACGGTCTCAACTCCCTGCCCTGATAACTCAGCTCTCCACTGCTGTAGTAACAACATCTTAAAAGTCATCACAATGTTGGTCCGGGTTCCCAGTCACCCATGGCTTAGCCTGGCATTTGTGACTTTGAAGTGCAACTCCTTCTGCCTCTCTGTGACCCACTCCTGCCTTGCCCTCCAGCCACAGACCCTGTGTCCTAGCTTTTTCCAGCACTCCATGCTTGTCCACACCTCACTGATTGCCCATCACTGGGCCCTTTCTGCTCAGAAAACAGGCTTCCGGGAATTCCCAGAGCCAGTGAGATCTGGATGTGGGCTCTAGCCACAGTTCGTGGAAACTGGTGTCTGGTCCCTCGGTGGGCAGGACTGGAAATGCACGGCTTCTCCCCAGTGCCACTCTAGATAAATTGGTTTTGGGGTCAGAAGGTAAAGCTGCAGAAGACGGCTGGGGTGGGAAATCAGTCGAGCTTGCTTCTCACGGTATCTGCTGTTCTTTAGAGGTAGTTCTCCGGGACCGTGCACACGGCTCAGAGAGTCAGAAGGAGAAAAGTCAGAGGAAGCAAGGGATGTAAATCCAGGATCCAGTAGCAGGCTAGAAATGTCCTGTGGCACTCTTGAGACAGATATCAAGATTGTGTTACAATAGGAAAGATCTGCAGAGGCTGGCATACTGGCATGTGGCTTTAATCTCGACACTTAGGAGGCAGGGTCAGGCAGATCTTTATGAGCTGGAGGTCAGCCTGGTCTATACAGTGAGCTCCAGGCCAACGGGGGCTATATAGCCAGAAGTATGCTGGGATGAGAAGTAAGCCTCTTGGTTTCCCTATCTGTCTTGTCTTCTCCTTTGCCTCAATTGAGCAAGACCCCTTGGGAAGTAACAGCTGTGACTAGGTACATAGAATAGTCATGGCTGCTGCAAGTCCCCATGCTTAGCTCATTACAGTCTCATCCCCCTTCAGACCATTCTGGGATGTCTTTTGCCATCCCTGCCCAGTACTAGATCCCCAAACAATGGCAGCTATCTGTCCATCATTAAGATTCTAAGGTGTTCTGTTCCTTGGCAGAATGGCAATGTAATAACATGCCCATCAGGATACTGGGTGATGGCTGCCCCTCTCAGACAACACTCTGTTCCTTCATCTGGGGATTCTCCCGCAGTGGAATATATTGATGACATCATGGTGTCCCAAAGGGTGACAGCTTGAAGAAAGGACTCTGCTTTTCTAAGTCAAAGGATACTACTGCTGTGGGCACGTAGGCAGGGTGTGGGGGACGGTTGTGGAGGGTACAAACTTGGGTAAGAGGAAATCTCAACTTTTAAAACCATCCCTTATACAGAGACGCATACATAAAACCGAACTATTTCTGCTTACTTGCTTGTGTGTTTCTTTTTATTCATTTTCAGGGCCCTCCCAAATCCATGGCTCTGCCGGAGAGAACACATTGGCATGGCAGCCACAGGTAAGATTTCACCCTGGTGGGAGAGGGGTGTGTGTGTGTGTGTGTGTGTGTGTGTGTGTGGTGGGGCACAGGATGTGAGCTCTCATCTTGTAGGAAAAAATCCAAATTTCAGAGCAGGCTGATGGCTCCTCATTGAGACCTTAATGGAACGGGCCAAAGGAGCTGCTTCCCCAGGCCAGTCGGGATGCCCAGCAGAACGTTACCATGGCTCCCGAGATTTGGGTCTCATTATCCTTGCAGACAAGTGGGTAGTTCCCAGAAGAGTCCACAAGCATTACGAATGGGTGTGTTATCACTGTGAACCTTGAAGCAGATGTTGTAAGTTATCCTACGGCATCTGGGCGAGATCTTCCCAGAAGGTCCACGAGATAAGAGATGAGAGTAAAGGCTGTGTGTCTCTTACTGTAATCAGTAGCTCATGAGAAATTAGCTTACATTTGTGAGATACGATGAGGGTTCCGCATGCTGCCTGTTTTTCCTGCCAGTGTTCCCTCCCCTGGCACTTTCCTTGTCCCAGCAAAACCACTCTGGATTCCTGGCACCAGGACGCTGACAGGCCCATGCCGCCCTGGGGACTTGCCTACTGGTCACCATGTTTCCCCTCTGCTTTTGGTGATCAGTTTGGGCTCAGGACGCTCGAATGTGGAAGCGACACAGGAGGCTGCTGGGTTCATGTTTACCCAGTTTCCTTCAGCAAATGTACACCATGCCTCATGTTCTTTCTCATGTGAAAATAAGAGAGAAAGAATATTTAATAAAAATAAAGGAGGAACTAAATTAGTTTTTTTTACATTTAGTCTCAATAAACTAGGTCCTTTGAGTATTCCTTCTTTTAAATTAGAATAAAAGTCCATAGCAAACATTAATGTTTTCACTGTGTTTGTGTGACACTGGGAACACTGCCGTTGTGTATCCATGGCTGTCCATCTCCAGAGCATTTCACTATCCCAAGCGTTCATTTTTATTCTCCTTCATCATCTATTCCGCCATTCTATTCCAAGACGGACACATGTCACTTGCTAAAACCCTCATTCCCATGCCCTCTCTCCCCAGGGGAAGTGGAAAATGTGCCCATGGGCAAGTGTTGCTTCTGCATTTTGAGCCTACATAACCGAGGGCAGGGATGTTGCTACACCAAGTGTTTTAGCAGGCGGGGCTTCTGTGCACAGAAATTGATGTTTTGGGGGTTTGCTTTCAGATGCGGGCCCTGAAGAATTTCCCATTCCCGTGCAAGGCGAGGAAGTTCGGACTGAGTATGACTTCTAAGTCAGGTATGTGTCCACTGGCCATGAGCAGGAGAGCTCTCTGGTCAACAGAAGCCCTGTCTCCATCCTTCTTCTACTGCTCGGCCACTTCATCCTCCCTCAGCCCTTTACCAGACCCTTTCAGTGACCCCCAACCTGTGGGTCCTGTCCCCATCGGACGCTGCAAATAAGATCTCCTGCATGACTGGTGTTTATATTACAATTCATAACAGTAGCAAAATTACAGCTATGAAGTAGCAATGAAATAATTTTATGTTTGGGGTCACCACGACATGAGAGACTGTATTAAAGGGTTGAGACATTCGGGCTGTGGAGAACCACTGCTCTATGTCCTCCTCAGTTATTCCCGTGGAGAGACAGTGACAGCTGACAAAGGATAAAACCAGCTTGGGGACAAGCTCTAGTATCTTGATTCCCTTGAGGGATAACGTGTCCTGGGGATTGTGGGGTGGCAGCTGTCACTCATGTGGCTTCCCCGTTCCTGCCACATAGTCACAGTGGCCATTCTAGCCATTTCCCCTATTATGAGATAGGTTTCTCTAAGACCTGGATGCCATAAACCAGCTTTACATGTTAAATGTCTGGCTGAGTTTAATGGATGTGCATGCTGGTGTGTGTGTTCTTTTGTACTGACTTTATTAGGGTTCCCACTTAAGCTTATTTTAAGAAAAATAAACTGATGTACTTTTTAGAAAATGGTATCTTTAGCCCGGTGGTGGTGGCGCACACCCTTTAATCCCAGCACTAGGGAGGCAGAGGCAGGCAGATCTCTGTGAGTTCAAGGCCAGCCTGGTCTACAAGAGCTAGTTCCAGGATGGGCTCCAAAGCTACAGAGAAACCCTGTCTTGAAGAAACAAATTAAAAAAAGAAAATGGTATCTTTTAGAAGTTTGTTTATTTATTTACTTAGAACCCATGTGCAAGTCAGGGTTTCTCTTTGTAGCTCTGACTGTCCTGGAACTGGCTCTGTAGACCAGGCTGGCCTCGAACTCAGAAAGACCCTTCTGACTCTGCCTCTGAGTGCTGGGATTAAAGGCGTGTGCCACCACTGCCCAGCTTGAAGTTTATATTTAAATCCCCCATAATACAGCCAGGATGTTTGTTCAGTGGTTTCCAGGGAGACAAACATGTGGGTCAAGGAGATAGGTATCATTCACATAGAATTTCCATCCAATGTTTCTGTGTGGTCCCTGAGTTTGAGTGCTATTCTCTGGTAATCTTCAAGCTACAGTTAAGCATTGTGCACCCAGGTGGCCCTAATTTTAGTCCATTGGTCTGTTACTTATTAATGGTAGCTCAGAAGTGCAGAGTCTTGAGTTAGTTGGAGGTGAGAGGCAGGCAGAGGGTCAGGTGAGAAGATGCCATGAGAACCACGGAACATGGGCTTGGAGAGGCCAAGTCCAGGTTCATAGTGTGGCCAGAGGGGAGGGAGCCTTGAGTAAGGGTCCTGGGTTTCCCAGTAAGTACAGGATCCTGAACTTGGCAGCAGGCTTGGCCTTAGAGGCTATGTTGGGGCTTTGGGGTGTGGGTCTGCTCTGTGCATCCACATACGGTGTTCTCTGCCTACTTTGTGGGCCTGTCTGACCTTCCACCTGGGTTTTTATCTTCACAGTCCACTCTCTGACACCATCAGACATTAAACTTGTGGCAGCCATTGGCAACCTGGGAACTGTAAGTATTTCACATAGCTTGGCTTAGGGGACCCTTTGGTATTAGTGACACCATGAATAAGCTCCTGACGTCTTGGTAGAATGTTCCATTTGAGGCCAGGGTTGGTGGCACAAATCTGTTATCTGAGCACTTGGGAGGTAGAGGCAGAAGAACCACAAATTCCAGGTCAACTTCAACTCCATAATAATTTGGAGGCTAGCTGGATGATGGTGGCACATGCCTTAAAGAGAGGCAGAAGCAGGCAGATCTCTGTGAGTTTGAGGCCAGCCTGGTCTACAGTGTGAGTTCCAGGACTGCCAGGGCTGTTACACAGAGAAATCCTGTCTCAAGAAAATAGTAACCATTTTGGAGACTGGCCTGGGGTGTTAGACGTATGTCTCAGATAGTGTTCCATTTGGGGGAGAGCCCTGTATGAGCCAAAGACGTCCTCAAATATTAGAAGGAGAACCCAATCTTTTTTTTTTTTTTTTTTTTTTTTTTTTTTTTTAGTCAAATGAATGCCCACAATCACCACAGAAAAGGGAAATTCTGGGTTACTCATTAATAAGTTAAATCCATTGATAAGTATTGCCCAGAGCTTTCGCCATATGTTCTAAAATTTATTGTTTCCGTTTTTACACATACTTCCTCTTGCTGAGTCTTGTGGAGCATATTCCGTTTATGTCACGTACCTCTTTACATTTATTGTCTCTGTATCTCTCACCTCTCTTCCTGCCGTTAGTCACCCCTGCCCCCTGTTTTCCCTTTTGCTTTCTCTTTCCTGTCATGTACTCAGTCATGATTTCTATGTATCTATGTAAGATACAGGAACTACAGGAGAGAAAATATTTGACACTTGTCTTTCTGAAATTGACTTAAATCACTTAGTATGGTTGTCTCCAGTTGCTTCCATTTTTCTTTCAACAACATGACTTGATTCCTTATGGCGAGAAAATTCCACTATGTATAGAAACCACATGTTCCTTCCCTCTCCTCTGCTGTTGGGTACGTACGCTGGTTCCATAACTGAGTTGTCGGGAACAGTGCCGCAACAGACAGCGATGTGCAAGTATTTTAGACGTGTTGACTTTGAATCCTTTGGGTAAATACCCAGGAGTGGTGTAGCTGGGTAAGACGGAAAACCTATTTTTAATTATCAAGAAACCTCCATACTGAATTCCACAGTCGTTACACAGAATTGATAAGGCAATCTTTCAGGCTTTTGTTTTTATAAGAATTCCACAGTCATTGCACAGAATTGATAAGGCAATCTTTCCGGCTTTTGCTTTTGTAAGATCAAGGAAATTCCATGTCTATCTTGTGTGTGTGTATGTGTGTGTGTGTGTGTTTAAATACATGGAAGAGCTGGAAAGTTGGTTCCATGCTTAAGAGCACTTGTTGGACCCAGAGGACCCAGGTTCAATTCCAAGCACCCACATGACAGCTCACAACTATCTGTCACTCCAGTCCTGGGCACCCTCTTCAGACCTTGATGGGTACTTGGACCCTCCCCATGATACACAGACATGCATGCTGCAAAATTCTCATAAAATAATTTTTAAATACATTAATATTCATAAAAACATATAATTGTGGTCAAGATGAATTTATACAGCTTGCTATCTTAGCCATTAAAATATTTATTTATGACAGCTAATACAAAGAAAATGTAGGGAGTGGTGACAAGAAATATTGGTATTCAGCAGAGACAAGCAGCCCCTTGTGTCGTCCCTCACTGTACCCCCCACCCTCCAGGAATTCCTCCTTCCCCACTCAGATCTCATATGTTCTCTTGCCTTCCCAGCCCTTTCTTAAAGCCTCTTTCTCCTTGCTTTGGTTTTCCTGCTGCTCCCCACACTCTCCTGGACATAAGGAACCTGCATTCTGCCCCAGAAACCCTGCCACATCCTGTGTAAGCAGCTCCTCACATAGTAGCAAGGAAAAGGTACCAGCCTAGCTGTCCATCGACACATGTATGGGTGGTGGGCGTGTGGGACATATACACAATGGAGTTCTCTACTCGGCTTCGAAGAAAAATAAAAATTTGAAAATTTCAGGAAAATGGGTGGAACTGGGAAACACTTACGTGAGCTAGCCCAGGTCCAGCATGACAGAGATTACGTGTGCCCTCACATATGCAGATCCAAGTTTCTGTAGGAGTCATTTTTAAGTGTGCAGCTCAGTAGTATAAAGAATGTTTTCACTGTATAACCAGTCTCCAGAACATTCTTCATCTTACCAAATGGAACTCTTCACCCATTAAATAATAACTCATCTTGCTTTTTCCCAGCCGCCGATAAACCACATTTCCACGTTCAGTTTCCGTGAGTTTGACTAGAGACCTCACATCCTTAAAATCATGAAGTGTCTGTCTTTATGCAAATAGCTTATTTTGATCAACATTATTTCCTCCTGTGCCAGGCGCTTCCTTCTTAAAGGTGACTAATATTCCATTGTATGCAAGAACATGCCATATTTTGTTTATCTGTTCACACATGGACGTGAGGCTGTGTCATCTGGCTGCTGCCAATCCTGCTGAAAACATTCCGTACAAATGATCTCAAGAGCCCACTTCCCATTCTTTTGAAGAGATGCTTTTAAATGTGACCCTAGATCACACGATAATTATACTTTTAATTTTTTTTTGAAGAAGTTGAAAGTGATGGTGCATACTTATAATCCCAATTTAGAAACCAAGGCAGGATCCAAGCAAACTTGAAGTCAACCTGGGTTAGATAGCAAGTTTCAGGCCAGGGCAGGCTAAGCTATACTGTAATAATTTGTCTTAAAAAAAAAAAAAGAGGTTAACATTTTTGAGGAGCTGTTGTACTGGTTTTCATAGAGGCTGCTGTTCAATTGACATTCCCAGCAGCAATGCACAGAGTTCTAGTGTCCCATATTCTCACTTATTTTCTATTGCTTCTGTTTGGTGGATTTGTTTCCTTTTTAAGGATTTTTTTAGACTTTATGTGATGTGTCTGAGTGTGTGTATAAACATACATACATGCATTCACACACACACATAGTGAGTAGCCTAAGAGACCAGAAGAGGGAATCAGATCTCTTGGAGCTAGAGTTACAGGTGGTTGTGAGCAACCCACCATGAGTGCTGGGAATCCAACCCAGGTCCTCTGGAAGAGCAGCGAGTGTCCTTAACCATTGAGCCATCTCTCCAGATCTATGTTTGCTTGCTTTTTAACAGTCACGAATTGACATTTTATGGTGGTTTTGACTTTAATTTGTCTAGTGATTAATGGTGTTGAGTACCTTTTGCTTGCTTCTTATTTGTAAACTTTAAGCAGCATGTTTTATATGGTCACGCAAAGGGGGAAAGAAGGGACTGAGCAGAGAAAATTATCTGGGAGATCCTAGAGAGTTAAAACACACACACACACACACACAAAACCAATGGGAGACTGAGTTTTTAAAGCCCTCGATGTTCACTCTTTTGCTTTGAACTCCTGGGCTGTCTGAAATGAAGATGTACTTATTTGGGATTCTCTAAAACTTTTTAATTGCTTTAGATTTGGATTCCCTCTCAAACATTTAATGCTAAGGCCCACAAATATTCACACAATTTATTTTCAATTGCACCCGTGAGACATGTTCCATACAAGAAAAATCCAAATGTACAGTGGAAGAAAAAGGAAAAGATCTATTCCCAGCCAGTACCTCAGCCTCCCTTGACATGTATGTTCACTTACATGCACACACAATGCAACACACTTGATGGCGGTATATAGGCACGTATGTGACGTGTGAAGCCTAAATGGTGTTATAACACAACAGTACATCTGGAAATCCTTTTTCTCCATGTTTAACTATCAAAGACATCTCCATGCCAAACAGTGAGAGCTATGCTCCACTCTGTTGCATTTTTTGGTGGGAAACCCTGTAGCTATGGCTTGGGACCATGAGGTCATAGTGTTGGCCAGGCATTCAGCAAATAAGATTGGGGAGAAAAAACACTGGCTATTCTCATGGTTTCGGGACCTCCCGACTGAGCTTCCTCACATCCTGGCCTGGTCCTCTTCTCTCTTCTTTCCTTCCTCCTTCCCTCAACCCCTACTTCCCCTCTGAGTACATGATGCGCTCCACTAGCTAATGGCAGAAGCAGCAAATGTGTGGTCCTACAACACTGTGTCCTTAGTTCAGTCATCTGCCCACACTCAAGTCTGGAGGTTTCAAATATTTTGTGTTTCCAGTGTCTGAAATAGGAGATCTGGCAGCCATAGGTTCCTGCTCCTCAGGCAGCAATATGCTCAAGTTGGCAGACAGCGCCCCCTGTGGTCTGACCCAGACTGTCCAACCTGCAGGGCCCAGGAGGCATACTCCCTTGACGCCTAACCTACAGCTCTGCTTCACAGTCCCTGGCTTGCATAGTCTGGGATTTTTTGTTCAGCTTGTCACCTCTTCTTGGAAGATGACCTTCCCAAGTCCCTCTTACTGACAAGTGAGAGACGTGGCCCCCAGGGAGAGGGATTTCATGGTCACCCTATGCTCTTAGAGAGCTTTAAAATCAGGACCCAGTTCCACGGGCTGGCCAGGTTGGAACTGATGCCTGGGACAGGCATGCTCCTTAAAGCAGCAAGGGTTGTGATAATGAGGACATAACTGTCTACCTGTGGCCACTTTACCTGGCATCCTGTCGTCTAGTAACTTTGACCGATCTATGCTTAAATGTGTCTGAACTTTGTGTGTGTTTGTGTGTCCAAAACTATGAAAATACTAATACTGATATTTGTAGAGTGCCTTCAATGTCCTGACCACAGTTCCTAGTCTCTCTGGGAGCTTGCTAAGCACACGGCCCTGTCCTGGGGGGAGGGGGAAATTGTGTCCCTTCCAGCATTGTGATTAGGACTTCCCCAGAAAGGAATGCCCTGTGCCACCCAGTATTTCATCAAGGGGAAAACAGAAGCTGGCTTGATTTGTTTAACATTCACTGAGTGCTTACAATGTTCCATTCCCTGTTTCTGGGTCCAAGGAATAGAGTCGAGTGTGAACAGATGGAAACATCTACCTTTGGTGGCTCTTACTTTCTAGTCAAAGGGGGAGAGCTAACAAAGTTACCCCTAGATTTTGGGGATTACAGCAAATTGGTCCTTTGGCTGTATGGAATACAGCATGACTTATGATGTGTCTATATTCTCCAAGGAGAGCCCCCAACCATTCTGTCGTGAGGGTCTCACGGACAAGCTATGGGGAGCAGGGTATGTCTTCCTCCCCATAGAGTGAGCAAGGTGCACTTGGTCCTCCTGTGGACTTGTACCTTCCCTGTGTTGTGCTGACTTTCCCTGGCTGACTTACTCACACCAAGTGTCTCTTCCAGCCTCCAGCCTCCAGCGTGGTCGACACGGACAAAACTCACAGGTACCCGTCCTGGCATCCTGGCATCCTGGCACACAGCCAGCAGGGACATCCCACACATGTTCTCCTCTAACTTCTTGCCCAACTGATGGGGGACACCAAGGACAAGAGAGTCTAAAGACTTTTGCTTCCGGCATAGGGACAGAGCAGTGGACAGAACCAGCTTTTAGCCTCCCAGCACCCTCCAGAACCTTTGACTCCCCATGGTTTCTCTGGGTGAACAAGAAGTGGGAGAGGCCAGAAAGATGGAATTCCTGTGTCTGTCCCAAAGCCTCCTCCCTCTCTTCTGGGGTGACCTTGCAGTGTTTGGGCCAGAGTTATTTTATACTGGACTGTGTCCCCTTCTGTTTTGGGCAGGACTAGAGAGCTTGGGAAGAGGCCCAGAGCCAGGGTAAACCACAGCTTGTTAGTAATGGTCTATGGTGACCAAGGAAAGGGCTCCTGTGGATGACAAGTGTGGTCTAATCCGCTTATGCCCACCTCTTACAGTATCGAGAATGAGCCACAGCAAGCCTGCATGGCAGTCACGACAGGTGAGTCCTCGGTTTCTGGCCACACTCCAGGTTGTCCCCAACCCCATGACATGGCAGACATATTGTTAATAAAGATGACTGGTCATTTTCTCACCAGTGCCTGGGAAAGGAGGAAGGTGGATAAGGGAGGCAGGGAACGGAAGGTCACGTGTCCTGAATAGAAAGCATGAGCGATGTATGGGTTAGGATTAGGGACAGGAAAGAGACTGGGATGGCTGGACCAAAGTCTTGTGGGTTCATGCTCCTCTAGGACCTCAGAGCTGGATTCATGGTACTTACCTGATAAAATGTCCTGCCCAAGGGGAAGACCCTAGTCTAATTCTCCATTTATTTGTAAAAGAAAACCTCATTCTATTGTTTCTCTCTCCCTCTCGCTGGCCATAAAAACATATCCTAGGTTCCAGAAAATAAATGATTGTGATTAACATGTTGGCCTTTTCTGCAAACAACCGTGCGGATAAATCCATTCTCTGTGATCTGGGCTTCTTCGTTTGATGCCAGAGGACCTTTGTAATTCTATCAACTTCTCCTACCCTGGCGAGTTCCTTGATGCTGCTGAGCTAGGCTGTAGGGTGGGGTAGAGTGTCCCATGCTTGCTGCTTGTGAGATGAGCTGGCCATGCAGATGCTAGGCTGAGCTGCCACCCCACTGCAGGGATGAGCAAGGGGGTAACTGGGTGCCCTGTCAGCTGAGCCTGGGCATCAATACGAAAAACTTGTGATAATATTAGATTCTTAGAAAGGACTTTGCCCATGACCCAGCAAGGAAGGCTGAAGCCACTGTCTAGCCCTCCTGTCACCTGACTGACAGGTAAGGGGCTAGTGAAAGCTAAGGTGGTAAGAAGGTCTCCTAGTCAGGGGTCAGAGTGTTCACTAACTTAGTGGCTGTCATAGTGGTCCCAAGGCCCTGATGTTTTTCCATTCAGTACGGTATGAGAGAAATGAAATGATTGACTTGTGATGCCTGGGATGTGCTCTGGACTCTGCTAATTTGCCTGGCTTCTTGTTTGCCTCTATTTCTCCCCCTCCCCCTGCCAAGTCGAATCACCTCTTTTAGGCACACAGTGATCAGGAATCCCAGCTGGGCAGAGAGTGGCAGAGGCGACAGGGAAGGCAGAGCTTGTGTCTGAAACCCCCAGCATCAGAATGTCAAAAGCTGAGGGCACCCCGAGGAGGGAGGGGCAGTGCCATGTCTGAAAGCATTACCGACAACCATGGCAGGAGTTCCACAGAGAAAGTCGTCCAGGGATGTCCCAGACTCCTTCCATGTATGATAGATGATGGGTTGGTCTGGGCTTAACCTCCTATCCTCTGATGCCAGGGCTTTAGAGCACTTTAGTGACCTCCACAACAAGCCACACCCTTGCCCATCACGGGAGCATTTTTGCAGATGGAAAAACTGAATGTCGAGCAGATAAATAGACTTTTCTAAGGTTGTATGTTCAGTAAGTGGTAGGGTCCCTGGAAACCCCCTTAGCCTTGCCTTTTGTTCTGTCCCCTACCATCATGGAACCCCAAAAGAAAAACTAAATAGCAGTATACTAGAAACAAGCAGAGTAGAGAAAAATGAAAAATGATAAACTTTAAGGTCAAGTTCTTCCAACGACTTTTTCCCATGACAAATGTTCACGTGTTTTCATCGGCCTTTCACAGCCATCCTCCCTCACAGAATGGAGTGGCCCCCACGTGTACACATACACCAATCTTACCATGTTGAACTGAGATCAAAGCCCTACGTTTCCCACCCATGGCCCTGGGATCCCGCCAGCTTGTCACAGCTGAGAAAACCAGACTCATGTGTCTGGGTTAAGGATGGCAAAGCCAACTCATATATGAGTTAGGTGGTCACCTGAGGTCACGAAGCCAACCAACCAGTTCCCTGGCCTTCAGCTCAGGTTTCCTTTCTCTCACTGCCTGTCACCTGTGGAGTGTGTCCCCTGTACAGAACTCTTTGCATCCCTCTGGATCTTGCTTCCATGGGCTCCAAGGCTCTTGGGATTGGGCACAAAGAAAGAGAAGTGGAGAAAGGCATTTCCCTCTGCCATCCACCCTCCCTGCTCTGCCCTCTCCTCTCTCAGGAGCAAGACACAACTTAAGTACTCCTGACAGCACTATTTTTGGCGGTCCTCTGGCTGTCAACTTGGCGACATGTCCTCTGTGTGTTCCCCGGAGCTTTCCTACCTTGCTGTCACTCACGGGGAGCAGCCCAGAGCTCTGGTTCTAATCCCAGTGGCTCCTGTCAGCTGGGAGACCTGACGCAGCCTGCTTGATGTCTCTATCCCAGTTTCCCCAGGAGTAAATGAGAAAATGCCTGGAGAGCACTCAGCCTTGGGCCCAGCTACCTAGACAGATGCCCAATTTAGCTCCCTTTACTTTCCAGGGTCTGCCTCGGGTGGCTGGGGCGGGCAGGGGAGGGCAGGGGCGGGGTGACCTTACAGCATGGGCTAAAGGCTGTGCCTTGCGATGGGGCAAGGATTCTGTCTTGTCTAGAGAATCTCTCATCTTTAGAGGTGACCCCTGGCTCTCTCTTTAGTCCTTTCAGAAATCATCAAACATTTCAACCCTTCTGTTCTGATGCCCGTGTGCTCTCCTGGGAAGAGTGGCGCAGACCACAGTACTGCCGAGTAAGTCACGTTCTTGTCCCTCTCTGGCGTCGTGCACTCTTGCTAGCCTGGGGTATGCAGGGACAGTCAGAGAGGTTCAAATTAGAGGTCTTAATTAAATCAGTGCCCAAATACCTTCTCCCTGCTGATTTCAGGTGGCTTTGAAAGGCAGGGCAGGTCTGCCCCTCAGAAGTCAGGGTGGTTCAGGGGCGCCCCAGCCTCCGAGACTGACGGCTGTGCTGAGGTGACGGGGTCAGCTTCTTGACCATCAACAATGTGTTTTATTGATTGCTCTTTCTACTCCCCTGCCTCTGCACAGAGACTTGTGGATTCAGGCTAAAGAGCTGGTGAGACATTTGAAAGAGAACCCGGTAAGAGACTTTCTCACTCTGGTGTGGGCGGGGCTGTCCAGGTTTGCTACAAGACAATGATACCAAGACACAGAGTGGCGATGACCCTGGTGCCAACTTGCCATGAGCACAACTCAGGTGTCTTGGCTTTTCAGAAAGTGTCCCTTCCACTGTAATGCCCTGAAGGTCACTAGAGAAAAGAGCGGGTAGCTCTGTTTAGAATGTTTTCCTGTGTAGCTCCGCAGAAAGTCAGCTGATGGACTAAGTGACCTTTCACATAGGGTGGAGGTTAGGTTTCAGAGAGAGAGAGAGATAGTCACTTGAATGTGACCTGGACTTTCTGCTTATCACTGCGTGGTGCTGGGTAAGGCATCTAGTCTCCCCTAAACTTTGTTTTCCTAGTTCAGGAATGAAGGAGCAGCGAGAGAGCCTGACTCATGGGGTTGTAGAGGATTGATACGCCTGGCACCGTTGGTGCTCAATAAAAGCCGGTGGTTATCATCGCCACTGTGGCCATGGTTGCTGTGATGAAAAGTTTGCGGCACTGGGAGGTGGCTCAGTCAGAAAAATGCTTGCTGTGCAAGCTCGAGGACCCGGGTTCAATTCCCAGCACCCACGTAATAACTAGGCAGAATGGTATGTGCCCGTAGCCCCAGCACTGGGGAGGGAGGAGACAGGAGGATCCCTGAGTCATGCTGACCAGCCAGTCTAACCAAATTTGAGAGCTCTGAGTTCAGCAAGAGGCGCTGTCTCAGGAGAAGAGAGTGAAGAAGATCCCTAACATCCATCTCTAGCCTACACAAGCACACAATGCACGCGCACACAGGGAGCAGATGACCTGACAAGAAACAACTCAGGGAGGAAGAACTTCCTTTGGCTCATGATTTGTGAGGCTGCAGTCCACCATGGCTGGAAAGGCATGGCACTCAGGATGTGAGACATTTAGCTGCAATGTGTCCCTCAGTTAGGAGGTAGGGAGATGAAAGTGTGTCCCTCTGGCTTTCCCTTCCCTCCTCTTTTATTCAGTGTAGGTCCCCAGCCCAGGGATGGTACTAACCATATTTAGTGTGGCTCTTCCTGCCTCAGGCCTCTCCGGAGCTGCCCTCACAAGCAAGCAGAGAGGTGTGCCTGCTAGGTGACTGAATCCCGCCCAAGCCAGGGGTGGTGGCTCATATCTGTACTGCCAGCACTTAGGGGGCCAAGCGAGGCAAATCTTAGGCAATTGGGACCAGCCTGAGCTAGACTTTGTCTCAAAGAAAAAAAAAACATAAATAAATAAATCTAGTCTCACTGGCAATGGTTAGCTATCATAATGAGAATGAGAATGCAATTGTTCTGCATAATAGCTGGGCAGTCCTGAATCCAACCCTGTAATTTTAAGGATGGAGAAACTAGAATTCCAAGGAGTCATGTGACAAGGCCAAGTTCACGAAATCAGTTAGAGTTAAACCCTAAAGAGCAAAATTCACAGTGTTCCCTGGCTACCCAGTGCTGCCTCAGAAAACGAGTTTGTATTGTATCCAAGTATTATGGTCACTAGGAAAAAATCAGAAAGCAAACATAATCGTAAGGCTGCCCTTAAGCCTATGCCCAAATATGATGACTGATAATGGCTTTGTATGTGTTCCCTTTCCTATATTTTCTAATTATGTGTATCTGTATAAAATGAGGCATTAGTTATGTATATCTGTATAGAATGGGGCGTTACTGGATATATATGCTTTTTGTAATCTACTTTTCTCAGCTTTTCTGGTGATATTAACTACAGTTTCTGTTATCATTTTAGCAGCCACATAGTGGTTCACTTACACGAATGTGGCCTAGCTTACACAATAATATACTGCAGATATTTATGCTGCTTGCTGGTTTTCATTCCTACAAGCAAGGCATCATTGAAGCTAAATCTTGTATGGTCCTTCTTTCTTTGAAATACCCTTTGAGAGCTAGGTCTGGTGGCACAGGCCTATAATCATAGCTACTTGGGAGACTGAGGCAGGAAGATTGCAGGTTTAAAGCCTACCTGGTTACAGAGTGAGGTTAAGGCCAGCCTGGGAAATTTTGTGAAATTCTATGTTAAAATAAAAAGTGGGTGTGTGTAGTTCAATGGTAGAGTACTTACTTAGCATACACAAGACCCTGGGTTCAATGTGGTATTGAGGGGGGGAAAACATACATTTTAACAAGGTATGCCGCTTAGTATCACAAGGTCCAAACTGCCTTCTAGAACAATTGTTCCACATTAGACTATCAAGTGCTACTTTTGACTAAATAAATAAATAAATAAATATAGAAATGGAGGGAGGGAGAGAGGGATCCGATGTTTGAGGCTAACAAAAACAAACCCATACCAGTGACTTAAGGGAGCTGGTGTGTGAGACTGAGAAACACGGACAGACAGACTCCTGGCCCAAGCTTTTACCACCGTCTCTTTGCTTTTATGCTTCAGCAACTTGACTTTGAGAATGACTGGAAACTCATCAACGTGTTCTTCAGTAACACAAGCCAGTGTCACCTGTGTCCCTCTGCTCAGCAGGTAAGTTGCAGGCTGGGAGGCCTAGGGGTTGCTGGTGAGGAGGAGAAGGGGCTAACTCTGTCTGAGTACCGTCTACTGAACTGGGGATGAGACTCCCATTTGAGAATTAGGACAGGTAGATGAGTAAGTCCGATGAGAGGGTATATAGATGGATGGACAGATGGACAGATGGATGGATGCTCAGGAAAACAAATGAAATAATATATATTTGCTTTTCTTCCTCCAGTATTTTAGTGGGGTAGCCTATGCGGAACATAAAAACCGACCATAGTAACCATTTCTGTGTGTTAGGATCTGGGTGGGATGAATGCCTGGGTGAGTGTACCTAGTGTGCATTTATGACCACCACAAGAGCCAAGCATGCTTTTAAATTTTGTGTTTTAAATTTGTAAAAGAAAATTTATTGTTGTATTCATTGTTCCAAATAATGGAATCTTGTGGCTTTTTCACACACACACACACACACACACACACACACACACACACACGATGTACTTTCATTAAAGCCCCCAAATACCCATTACCCTCTCTCCTTCTCCCTCCCTGCTCCTGCCAAATAGTTCTCCTTTTAAAGTGTTTATCTAATTATTCTTTATCAATTAAAACTCAGGAGTCAGATTTGGGGATAAGAACCTCAATGATCAGAGACACAGTGGCAAAGTGACCAGTGACCTTCTATCTCTTTCATTCCATCATCCCCAAAGGCCAGGAACCTCTCTATGCCCTGCCATACTGCTTCCTGGCTCTCTATCTGTCCTCAGTCCTCCAAAACCTCTATGGTTAATTTTGGTCAGCAAGCAGCTATCTCTGCCCTCTGATTCAAAGCAAAATTTGTTGTCATAATGTGATCAAGTGTCACACAATGCCTTCTATGTGTGTAGGTCCTCTCCTCACCCTGACGTTCCCTGTGCTGTATAGGAGTTTTTACATTTCATGTGATCCTTCTAGGGATTTTTAAATGCCCACCAAGCTCTCCTATGAGGAAAACAAATTCAGGCTTAGATAAACTGAGTTAATGATCTTTCTACACTAGCTTCCTAGTTGTTCAGAATTGTTTTGCCTCTCTTCATCTGAGGTTTACAGAATAGTGTAGGATGCATGCCCTTGCCTCACCCTCAACCTGTGCGTTCCGGCTTGGGCGAGAAGGCTAGTGTTTACCGAAGGCAAACAGCCTGTGGATATTACCGTTCAGGCCCATTGGCTTTTCTGGGAACAAAGCATGTAGTTTTGTTTAATATTTGTATAGGTAATTACATTGCAGATTGTGACTTCAGTATTTATGGAAGACCAAGTCCAGCCAGTGGAAAGAGTAAGGGGTGGTTGGGGAGCACAGGGTGTGGCGGTGTAAATGACATGTGGACTCTTCTGCAGGAGTCTAAAGTCCAGCTGCCACCAAGCCATCTCTGTCAGTTACCATGACTACCGACCCCTCAGCCCAGTTCTCAGGACCTCTCTCAGGCCATGGCTCGGGCAGAGCTAAATTTCCTAATATGCCCCCCCCCCCCGCCACGTCTTGCCTTCTTCCAAATGCTATGTACTTTTTCTGATCCCTGGACTACATCCCTTAGTGCTGTAGAACCCCGGGAGATTCGTGATAAAGACCCCCTCCCCTGGCCAGCTCTCACCATCCTGCAGGTCTTCTGAGTATACAAATGATGAAAGTTTCTGTCCACCTGTGCCAAGTGAAATTTCCACGCTCGGTTTGTTCTCTCTGGGGTCACTGTGCATGTCAACATTAACTAGTCAAGCGTGCATTTAACTCCTCTTCAGCAGCTCACCCTTTATCATGCCCGTGTGTAAAGTAACCCTCTTACCTGCAGACTCAGGTACACGCTGTCGTATCTGCAATGGGTTTGCTCAGGCTGGCATTTGATTTTTGTTATGTGTGAGTGTGCATTCATGGTTCCTTACACTCATTCATGACTTCTTCTCTGCACTCTGACTTGCAGCCAAGCAAGTGTACGCGATTTCTTGCTTTAATGTCTTTATCCCTTCAAGCACTTTTGAATTCATGATACATTCTGAGTATACGCGTCCCATTTATGTGACTTGGATTTATTTTGTTAATTTTTAATTTCACAAGTAATGCACATCTTTTTCAACTTTTAATATTCTTTGTTTTTTTTTTTTTAAAATATATTTGGTATGCATAGTAATAGATTCCGCCAGACATGTCCTTATAGGCGTGCACTGTGTGCCTTTCATCAACCACATATTTTCAAGACCTTGTCATGTTGATACCTAATCAGATACCAGACGAGACCCGGTCTTGCTGAGTGATTCACCCCACAGTGTGAGTTTGCTGCCTCTTGTTTCAGCATTGGCTTACTGACAGTCATTTATCTCCTTTGAGGGTTTTGGTTGGTTTTTTTTTTTTTTCTGTATTTTAAACACGTAAAAATGTTTTTCTAGGTTTTGAGGTCATGCACACTGGTATGTTAGTGAGTCCTCACAGATCAGCCAAGAAGGTTGCAGAAGAAGCTGCAGAGTGAAGGGAAGAAGGACACGGAACGAAATGAATATAAAACACTCTAGTTTGTTGTACCAAGTCAGGGGGCTATGGACTCATGACGTCTTTGCTATCCTTGTTTGGAACACTTGCACTGGGCTGCCCTGGGAAGCACGGAGTCTTGGTCCAGGTAGTTTGAAGACAAATGTCTAGAATAGACAGCATAGGCGTATAACCTTTTCCACTGGGAAATAAGCACCGTTGGTGAGCCAAGTGACAACCGTCCATGCCTGGGATGACTGGATGAGCCCAGCTAGAGTCCCCCAAATAGCTACAGACAAACCCTTGACCCAGGAGTTTCTAAAGCAGGAGTCACTCTAGCAAGGGCAGGGGGAGGGGCTGCCACGTCCCTCCACATCCCCTAAGGAGGGTGGATCTCCTGAATAAGAGACAGATGAGCTGCGGGGACATTTCTAGACCCACTAACTAGGACTCTTCACGGGCGGGGGGGGGGGGGCAATGCTCCAAAGAATTCAGACAGAATGCTTCTCACTGGCTGTTGCAACAGATGGGCTGGGCTGCCTCTGCCAGCCTCTCACCAAAGCAGGGCAGAGGAGAGACAGGGAGGGGTTATTCCTCTGCTGTGGGTGGACTCCTGGCAACCCCTGCCTGGTAATTGGCAGCTGTCTCTAGGGCTCCTGCCCTTGTCCCCCCAGGTAATAGCACAGCATCTTGCCCTTCCTTGTCTTGCCATCTGAGCCACATTGCCTCAGGGGACAGCCAGTCTGGAGCCCGCTGTCTCATACTTTTTATTTCTGTTTCACATTGAAATGCTAACCAGGGGTCAAATTTAGAGGCCTCTCACTTGCTCCTTTTTCTCACCTGCAGAGAGGGGGAGAGGGCTGCACTGGCGGGGAGGGGCCAATGGATTCATGCCTTCCAGTAAAGAGTCCTTCTCTCTGGGACCCTTTCTCTGACTCGGGGCAAACGTGGCACAGGGGAGCATCGGGGTGGGGTATGAGGAGGAGGGATCTGGCAAACAGACATGCTTGGATTTCTGGTCAGGAATCCAAAATCCAAAAACATTTGAGCATTTCAGGCTCAGGTTTGGGATTTTCAGATAATAAATGATCAGCTGATAAAATCTATGCAAACATCCCCTCCCTACCCCCCCCCCATCTGAAAGACTCCAAAGTCAGAAACACTTCTGGTCCCAAACATCTCTGATAAGGGATATTTGGCCTGTGTCCTGTGGAAGTTAGAAGTTTTAGATATTTTATTGTATTATATTTGCTTATTTTGGGGTGTGTGTGTGTGTGTGTGTGTGTGTGTGTGTGTGTGTGTGTGACACATACCATATGTGTGGAGGTAAAAGAACAGTCAAACAGGCCTCCAGGCTTAGCTGCCTTTCTGTCTTTGAGCAATCGTGCAGGTCTCCTTTGGGAAGTTCTGAGAGCTGTTTAGGTCCCTAAATCCAGGCTGATCATGTTCCCTCTTCAGATTTGATTTTTTTTCTTCAGATCAAAGCAGCTCCCTCAGCCCTTGGGAATGCGTCCCACCCTTTCCTGGGAGCATCAGAGCCACCGCGATGTCTCTCATCGTGTTCCAGCCTTGGGCTTGTCTGTCTCTGATGTGGAACACCTCCCTAGTGGGAGGCTGACTGTACTCTGATGGAGGATGGGTTAGAGAAATAGAGACTGGACCCCAAACCCACACCAAAATGAAGCGACCCGGGGAATCATGGTTTCCATTCGGCCCCAGCCACAGTCTCTGGGTCATCTGGGTCTGGGTCCCTGGGCCTCATGCACTCCCTGTTGCCACCATTGTTCAGCCCAGTTCTTCTCTCACAGAAAAGGCATTTGATGAAGAGCATGGAAAAGCTGTGTGAGATGCTGGATTACCTGCACCAGGAGGTGAGACAGTGGCTCCCCAACCCCCGGGGCCTTGGGACATGCAACATGAGGCATGCATCATTTTGGGTGCCCCCTGAAGCCCTTCTCAAGGGAAGCTGAGGAGGGATTTGATTGGCTCCCAGTGGCATTTGCTGGAATTGGGGAAATGGACTTATTTTGAGAGAATAAGACCCTGAGTCATGGAAAGCTCTGAAGACCACACCTTCTCGCCATCTTACAAAGAGGTGCTCCTGAGAGGGGCTTGGCAGCTTTTAGGGAAATCAGTGTCCTTACTTTCTGACTGAGGCTGGCCTCTCTAGAAGCTTCGGGTTCTGAGCACCCAAGGATGGGGCTGTAGCTCACCTTCCCTGTGCTATATGCTTCCCCAGGGTCGGGGCTGCACTGACCACCAGAAGAGGAGCAGCTGCTTTTCTAAGATGCACAGCTGGAGGGTGGCAGCTTTGGGCCAACCTCATGCAAACCCTGAAAAGGGTAGCCCCCAAAAATGAGGTCCACAGGGCTACAGAGAGCCCAGAGGTAGCTGTGGCCGCCACAACAGCTCGGCAAATGTTCGTGTCCCTTCCTGTCTCTTATGTCTCTTCGTATCCCCTAGGTTCCCAGAGCATTTGTGAATTTGGTGGATCTCTCTGAGGTTTGGGACATGTCTCATCAGCATCAAGAGACTGGGTTCAGGTAAAAAAGAAAAGAAAAAGAGACAGAGACAGACTAGTTCTCATATGTTGTGTGGTTATGATTGCCACGTGCCGGTACTGCAGGGCTCTCCACATATGCCGATGCCCTGGGCAGACCCACGCCTGGAGGCTGGAGGATTCAATATATCTAGCTCACATACTGCTGAGTGCCAGAGTCAGTGAGAATGTTGCAGTATTTAATTTGGTTGATGCAGTGATAGAGCCCACTCCCACCCTTGCAAACGATTTGCGAGTTTCAACCACAGTTGGTAGCGTGCTTGCCTAGCATGCAGAAGTGGGGCTCAGTCTCCAGCACGGCATGAAACCAGGTGTGGTGATACACATCTGTAGTCCCAGCCCTTGGAGATGGAGAGAGGGGCAGAAGGGCAAAGCTGTGTGTGCAGCAGCTGGAAGCAAGCCCGAGCCACTACATGAGATACAGTCTTAAAACAACCACAAACCCACGCGAGTTTGCAAAATATCTCTGCGACAAGAAGTATTAGTGAGTAGGGAAAAAATAACCGAAATGTATTTTAATATCTCAGAACTTGATCCCTGTGTATTTCTGAGATTTCTGGTAGGATTTTTGCCTTAGCTTCAAGAATCTGGTATTTGATTCTAAAAAAGAAGCTTATATGAAAGAAACCAGAACAAGGACAGTTGAGGAAGGAAAGGAGTTTTGATGGGAAGGGAGGTACGAGGAGAAATGATGGGGTGTGGGTTTCTGAGGTTGGAGAGCACATGGAAGGGAGAGAAAGAACACCTTCATGTCATATCCTGACCCTGTGGACAAGGGTTCCATGGGTACCTTCCACCCTGAACTGGTGATTTCTGTCAATTTGACACAAGCTAGACTCCTCTGAGAGGAGGGAACCCTAACTGAGAAAATGCCTCCATAAGTTCAGGCTGCAGACAAGCCTGTAGGGCATTTTCTTAATTAGTGACTGATGGGGAGGGTCCAACCCACTGTGGGTGGTGCCATCCTGGGCTGGTGGTCCTGGGTTCTCTAAGAAAGCAGGCTGAATAAGCCACAAGAAGCAAGCCAGTAAGCAGCACCCCTCCATGGCCTCGGCATCAGCTCCTGCCTCCAGGGTTCCTGCCATGTTTGCGGTCCTGATTTTCCTCAGGGCTTGAGGATTTGTAAGCCAAATAAATCCCTTTCTCCCCAGATTGCTTTTAGTCACAGTGTTTCCACAGCAATGCTAACCCTAAGAGAAATTGGTACCAGGCTTGCTTGTTGATTTTTCCTGTGAAAGACCTGACCATGTTGTTTTGGGGTGGGGGACTGTGGGAACACTGTGGAACTTTGGTCTAGAAGAGTCATTCAGTGTCGAAAGGGTGGCGTGTTGTTGAGAGAACATGGAGGAAGAACCCGAGGACTGGACAGATGACAGAGGTCTGGCCTGTGAAGTTTCCAAAGGAAGTTTGAGAATGACTTAAAGGCACTATCGGGGTCATTGCGTATTTTGAATTGAGAATCTGTGGTTCAGGTCAGCTGGGCTTGGAGAATCAGCTGTGATTGACAAGCCATCAGAGGGGAAGTGAAATTAGAGTGATACCTCTGCTTTGCTTGGACAATTGATGCTGGGCGGCTGGAGCTGAGAAATTAGCGGTGATTAAGAAGGAGACCTGTATCACTGAGCTGATGTCTTCTGGGAAGCCTTGGCTTGGGAGCACAGAGAAACTGGTGTTCCAGGGGTGGTTGTACTTTGTGCTGGCAACCAAACTTGGTAGTGTAAGAGTCACCCAGGTGGTGCTGGCAGGTGGTGCTGGCTTTGAAGGCGTGAAGGAGTCAGGGAGAGCAGCTGAGGTTTGGTGCCGTATGGGAGGGATGGAGTGCCTGAGGGAGAGGCTGCTGGTGAACGTGCAGCCCCATTGCAGCGAGAGACCCCAGAATTTTGGAGACTCCAAGGACAGCAGGCCTTGAAGTGGTCTGAGCTTAGAAGACGACCCATACCTACTGCAGAGGGCAGAGCTGGGTAAATGACCCAGGCCCTTCGGAGGATCCCAGGAAAGTGTGAGTGGATTCCGGACATTGAACTCTGAGTTATTGACACAGAGTGTGGTTTTGCTTTGTTCAGAGTGTAACTGTGCCCTGGTTTGCCCCTTTTAAAGTAAGAAAGTATTTACCTTATTTTGATTTTATAGGAGCCCACAGTTGAGAGACTTTGAGCTTTTAAGGAGCTTTAGGAGTTTTATGGAGACTTTGGAATTTTTTTTTAAAAGATATTGAATTTAAAGTATTGGATTTTATAAAGACTGTGAGATTTTTTTACTTTGTAATGTTTTATAATATGATGTTGGTTAATATGAGATTTAAGAGCTGGACAAGAGGAAAGGTTATGGCTTAGCAGTGATGTGATTGTGTGTCAAGCTGGCAAGGGGTCAGTTGTGCTGACTGGTTTTGTGTCATCGTGACACCAGACTCATCCGAGAGGAGGGACCCTAACTGAGAAAATGTCTCCCTAGGATGGGGTTGTAGACAAGCCTGTAGAGTATTTTCTTAATTAGTGATTGATGGGGGAGGGCCCAGCCCACTGTGGGTGGGACCATCCCTGGGCTGGTGATCCTGGCTTCCATAGAAAGCAGGTGAGCAAACCATGAGGCGCAAGGCAGCAAGCAGCTCCCCTCCATGGCCTCTGCATCAGCTCCTGCCTCCAGGTTCTCTCCCCAGTTTGAATTCCCACCCTGAACTTCCCTCAATGGACTGTAATTCAAAATCTATAAGCCCAATAAGCCCTTTCCTCCCCAAGTTGCTTTCATCACAACACCGGCAACCCAAAGATACACCCCAACCTTCATACTCTCTTCTCCTACACCCTCGAAGGCTACAATTACCCCTCCCCTCTCCCTAAGCAACTCATGCACCCCAGTCACTCTCTCTGTTGGAGGGCCTCTGGGTAGCCCTAGTCCACCAGGATATGTGATCATGCACAGCTTGCTTTGATCTGCAGCCCGGCACCCGAGCTTTGCAATTGCTCAGAGGAGACAACCAAGTTGTCCAAGGCTGTCATGCAGTGGTCCTATAAGGTGAGCCCCACTTGGAACCTGGGCTGCTGGTTCAGGGGAACATGGGAGGGTGGAGGAGAACAGGGAGGGTGGGGGACAATGGGATAACCAGTTCTAGCAAGACTTAGCTGAACTCAGGGCTGCTGGGAGCCAAGGAGAGGCACCCGCATAGTTCTCCCCAGGAGGAACCCATACGGTTAGAGGCACAGCTTGTGCAGGAGTGGGGCATCATGCTGACCACAGCTAGTGAAGAGTTGTGCCAACCGTTCTTTGCCACCATTGGTGCTGGTTCTCCAGCCTTTCTTCTCCAAGGTGGAAGCCCCTTCGGTGAGCGAGCTATGTGAGGCCTTGAACATGCGACAGTAGATGGGGAAGAAGCTTGGGCCATGCACCTGTTCCGGCCTCCTCCCCCACAGAAATCCCCACCATACACACCATACAGATGGTGCCTGTATGGAGGCAAGTCATGGTTCCTGACGCCACACCCTTTAGTTGACCAAAGAGGCCCAGTAGAGTGTGGTGAGCTCAGTGGAGGCCGCTATTCACTGGCTGGCAAACAGCTCAGAATACAGAGCCCACTGACCTGTGTTAACAAGATGGCATTCCGCCACAGTTGTAAGTTCACAGTTGTGTGGCACTGTCCACTCTGGGTATGACTGAGTGGGAGCGGGGGACACTGATGGCACGTGCCTTCGCAGACCTAGCCTCCACGGCGTGCAGGGCTGCCTTGTACTTCTTGAGTTTCCGGAGAACTGTCTCCAGCTCTTTGGTATGCCCTGGTGCCGGGGCTCCAGAGGCAAGGGAAAACTCTGTTGTTGCAGTCCTCAACAGCCCCAAAGTGTAAGGCAAGGGGGGCCTTCCAAGCAGCACGCAGTTGTCAGTCACGTGTAGAGGTGGTTGAGTGAGGGTCTTGGTATGATGTGTAGAGCTGGTTGAAGGAGGGTCTTAGTATGCCAAACAACTTTGGCTGGCGTGGGCTCTTGAACGGGCACTCTTTTGTCCCTCTCCAGGAAACCTGGGAAGGTCTCCTGGCCTCCAGCAAGTTCAACAACCATGAATCCTTCACAGTGGTTTTCCAGCCTTTCTTCTATGAGGTAGAACCACCTTCGGTGAGTGAGCCATGCAGGGCATCGCGAGTATGGATACTAGATGGTGAGGAAGCCTGGGCCGCCCACCTGCCCCTGCCTCCTCCCAGCCCCCTTTCCTCCACAGAATCCACAGCCTTCCCTGAATACCGGGTGTGCAGTCTCAGGAACAATGCCACCGTAGTCTCTCACCCTTTCCCATGCGGTTCCCTCATGGGGTTGCAGTCCCGTGAGGCAGATTCTGAGAAGCAGGGCCTTGAGGCTGATAGCCTGGCCTAAAGCCCTGTGTCGGGAATGGGCCTACAGTGTGACCTCATACAAAGAGTGATTTCCCCCATGCCTTGGTTTCACACCTGTAAAACAAGGACTGTTATTAATATCCCATCTGTCTGGAGTGGATGTCAGGACTCCACAAGCTAGCATGGAACCTGGGGCTTGAGGAGCCCTGGGTACCCCCTCCCACCTTTGTGATTACAGAGGTTGCTGTTTTCCAGACCATTCCCTCTAGCTTTTCCTTCTGTGTGCTCCTCTACCTCCATCCCTGGAGAGAGGCATTTGCGTCTTCCTCCCCAAGGGAGGAGGATTGTATAGCCCTGAGAGACGGACATGCCTGCCTAACGGGGTCTCTGTAGCCCCTGAGCCTTCAGGGCTGTGTGGAGGAACAGCTGCCAGCTCCTACCTGTCGGCCTCACTGTACCACCTCCAAGACAGACTTGCTGTTTGAAGTCACGGTTCACAGTGGAAAGGACTCCCTGCCCGTGCCTCACTGCCCCAATGGAGTCACCTCCCAGTCACCCGCTCCTGTTCTGCGTTCAGTTTTGGAGGCTCTATAACAATACAGAGAAACCAGAGACTCACCCTGTTCCTGCCAGCCCTGACCTCCAAACCCTAACTCCAGACAGCACTCCTATAAATGTAATGCTCCTTGAGGAAGGGCTAGAGGACAGAGCTGGATGGGCCAAGGCCCTGTCCACATAGGTGGACAGCATCATATCCTCGGGGTGGGGGTGGGGTGACAGAGTCCTTTCTTACCTCATTCTCCTCCAGGAGAGGTCCTCGCCCCAGGATCCCAGCATGCTCGCCCTCAGGATCTGGAACAACATGGTGAGTGTGGAGATGTGTGGCTCATGCCAGCCTGTGGGCTGGTTCACAGAGGGATAGCCTTGACTTACCAATGGCGAGCTGGTACAGAGCTCCATCCTGCTTTCCCCAGAGGCAGGGCCAGGCCCCTAGAGTTGGGTAGTTGACTGGCTTCAAGTTGCATTAGGGCACAGGCTCCCTGAGGTTTCTACTCACTTTCCTCTCTGAAGTGGCACCATGCAGGTTTAAAAGGTGTAGGTGGTACCTGGAGCCATCACAATCGTCAGAGAGATGGCCTGGGCTCGAATTAGATCCTGCCTTTCATGCCTGCATCAATTCAGGTATCAACCCCCCCCCCCCACAGGAAACACATCACCCCTGACCCCACGCGTTCAGTGATTCTCACCCTCCATGTCTTAGATTGTGTTGTTCTCCCTAGGGTAACAATGATGGGCTTTCCCGGGTCCCCAAAGGTTTCCCAGGGCCTTTGGGAGGTACCCCAAAACTTGGTGCCCTTTCAGGGTGCTTCTTTTGCCATTGTTTGCCCATCCTTGCTGCCGTATCCTTAGAATCCCAGCAATATGAATTGGGTTTTCTTCTTCCTTGGATTAGAAGCATCTCATTCTTTTCCTCCAGCTGGTGAGCTGTATGGAGTATACTGAGTTTCAGTTATTCTAAGGTGACCCGTGGAGATTGGATCAGGGAGGTTAAGGGGATGGTGGTAGTGACCCCATGTGTGAAACACTTTGACCTTTGGTAGTGAAACCCAAGGCCTTTTCCAAAGGCACTTGCTGGTGGAGCAGGCACTTGGGTGGGATAACCCCTAACCTGTGGTTCTCAACCTTCCTAATGCTGTGGCCCTTTAATACAGCTCCTCATGTTGTGGTGACCCCCAACTATAAGATTATTTTTGTTGCTACTTCATAACTGTAATTTTGCTGCTGTTATGAATTGTAATGTAAATGTGGGGGGTTTTCTTTTTGTTTTTTGTTGCTGTTGTTGTTTGGAGCTAGAGGTTTGCTAAAGGGATTGTGATCCACATGTTGAGACCTTTTATTCCATGAAGGGCAGAAAACAGACCCCGGGCTTCATGACCTCCAAAGGAGACAGGGTTGACTGTACGAGCTCAGCCTCAGGCCTCTGCCACACCATGCTTCCTCAGCAGACAAGTGTCTGACTTTGCTCTGCCCTGCCTAGTGCTAGAGGGTACAGGACGACCAAGTGTAGCCCCTGCCTTCATGGAGCTCAGGTTATAGCTGGGAGGATACCAGTCATTAGAACAGGGCACAAGTGTCCTGGCTGGCAGGGCTGGGCTGGCAGATGCTCAAACCCAGTATGGACCATGAGGTCAGGAGGGGCCCTGAAGACGGAATTTGAGTGAGTTTGAAGTGATGTACAGGAGGAGGGCAGGGCAGGCACCCTTGGCACCAGGGCTTCTCAGCAAAGGGTGTGGGGATAATGAGCCAAGTGCATCGCCGAGGGCAGGAGGGAGGCTGGCCTATCTGAGAGGCAGTATGGGGATGATGGGACTCAGAGTGCAGACAGACAAGCCCTAGAACTCAGGAACAGCTGAAGAGAGCACAGCAGGGCGGGACCCTTTCCCTTTCTCCTCTCCTCAGCGTTGGCGGCAGTAGTGGCGACAACCACTTTTATCAGTGGCATTCCTGGGCTGCTGACCCAATTTCCTCTGGCCTGCTCAAGAGTCACGAGGAGCGAGTGCCCAGAGGGAGATAAGAGTTTGGGGTACAGCAAGTGCCAGGAGGACTTCCTGGAGGAAGTGACAGTTGTCCTAAGTGGCAGTCACTGGCCTCTCTCCAGTCCAACACCGGCAAACCCACTAAGTTTCCCATTAAGTCCTTCCAGGCACCTACAGCCCAGAAAGGGAGAAAGGAGTGTTTCAGTTCCCCCGTTTCCCCACTGGCAAAATACCAGGCCACCCACCACTCTGCTGGAACCCACCCACAGCTCCTGCAGGCTTGAATCTGCCCATGAAGGATCTGGAATGTGACAGGTTAGGGCGAGGCAGAGGGTGTCAGAAAGTGGTTTTGGCTCCAGTCCCACTTCTGGCTGCTTCTTGACAGAGTCACGTTATTCTCTCCCCTGCCAAGAGAGTACAATGACCTTCAGCTAGGGGAGCCTGTGGGGCTCCCTTCATGTCTTTCAGTTTTGTGGTCCTTTAGAGTATGGGGAGGCTGGAGCCCTTGGTTTGTGTGTTTATCTTACCCCAAACCATGGAGGCCATACCCAGGGTTACATGTTCTATGCCACATTCAAACACAGAGCCTCGGGGGGGGGGGCTTTCCTCCTAGATAGGTAGCGGCGGGTGTGGGGGTGGTCAGAAGTGCTATCATCTCAGGGACCTTCACCTGCCATTCTCCTGACTACCCGTCTATGTTGAAAGGGATCTCTGCAGCCCACAGAGCCATGTGTGACTACACACGGGCCACATCAGCATCTGTCTTCTGTGCCCTCAGAGGGCAGGTGTGAGCTCTAAGCGCTGCACATATGCGGAGGTGGTGAGTGGTTTTGTCTGTGCACACCCGGACTAGAACTCTGCTAGGTTCCTGATCTCCCTGGTCCCAGCCCTAGCTGCAGCTTGCACCCCCTCTACAAAGCTGAAGATTTGTGTTTGGGCAGAACTCATTCTCTCTGGGTCCTTTCTGCTGCTTCTTCAGCAGTTTCTGGAAATTCTTGTATCGTAGTAGTGAAGGGACACACCCTTGGGGACATTCAATCCCAGGTCCTCCCAGTAATCACAACACTACGCTGAGTCTCGCGGCAAGATGCTAGCGCTACCAGGCAGGAGGGGAAACGTGGGAAGTAGTCATATTTCAGAAGAACTCATTCCAGATCTGATTTCTAAAAAGTTATTGCTCTTACTTATCGAGGGAGGGGTGCACTGAGCTACGGTGTGCGTGCCGAGGCCAGAGGACTGCCCGCCACACTCGCATCAGGCTTGGCGGCAGTGCTGAGCCATTTAACCAACCCCCAGAGACGATTTTCCTACGATCACCCTCATCCGTCCCCATGGAAGCCAATTTCACAGTGGCAGAGCAGAGTGAAGGAGACCAATGAAGAGAGTGGAAGATGAAGCAAAAGCAAGGATGAGACCAGGGACAGATGTTGGGGGGTGGGGAGGGGAGATGGTGCCTTTGGGTACAGCAGCCCCGGGTGGCAGAAGAAGGAAGAGGGGCTATTGAAGTAATCAGGTTTTCTCTCTTCTCTGAGGATTCAGAGTTAGAACCAGTGTAAGAAAACTGTATGACTAATATGGGAACATTTAACGTGAGGCTTGCTGTGGCCTTGGCCTTGAGACATGATCTCAGTCTGTAGCCAGGCTGACCTCAGATTTAAGCAGTCCTCCTGCCTCGGCCTCCCAGATGTTGAGATTATGGGTGTGTACCGTCGTGCTCATTTAAGATGAGGTTCTAAACAGAAGCAGGTTTAGTGGGCAAACTTATAAACTGCCCTTCTCTGGGGCCCTTGAAATGGTTTGCAGGGTTCTGTTGAATTCAGCCGTCAGGATAGATACGGTTTCTCTCCAGATTCTCTCTGGATTCTGACATTCTTGAACGACTGAGGGGAAAGTGCAGTGCAGTTGACCCAGCCATTAGCCAGGCCCCATGAGCGCTCCCTTTTTCCTAGGACGGGCCAGCATCAAAATAAAACTGAAAGGAGTTTGAGAGCCCATTTTTTTTCCCTGCCACTCCTCCAGAACTGACTGTAATTATGCCCCTTTATCTGCCTCCTCCCACCAGATCAGAACAAGCCCCAAGTCCTGAACGTTCTTCTGGCTTCCGGGTATCTGGGGCACAAATGCAGAATTACTAGATCTTGAGGGGCATCTGAATCATTGTGGTTTATCTGTGTGACAGCTAGAGGGGGTGTCCAAGCCAGTAACCAACCACATCCCTGTCAAAATCCTTGTCAGGGGGGTGAGGGACAAAACTGCTACCAGGGCCTAGCACTGTGGTGTGGCAGGGCTGAGAGAGCAAAGCAGAAGGCTCCCAAACAGGAGGGAAAGGCATGGGCCGAAGACCCTTCAACCACTGTAGCAGGTTTTTAAGTTCCCAGCTTCCTCCCTCCCCTCCCTCCCTCTTTCCCCCTCAACTCTGTCCTCTTCCTCTTTCTCTTCCTCCCTCCTTCCCTCCCTACCTCCCTCCCTTCCTCTCCCTCTGTGTATGTCTCTATATCTCTCTCATCTCTGTCTCTGTCTGTCTCTCTTGATCTCTCTCATATCCAGGATCTCACGTAGCCCAAGCTGGCCTTGAACTTGCTACTTGAGAACGACCTGGAGTCTCTGCTCCTCCACCTCTGCCTTCACAGAACGGGATCACGGGCATGCATGACCACACTAGGTCTTTATTCAGGGCTGGGGATCAAACCAGGACGCAAGCACTCTTCTGAGATACATTCCCCAGTACATAAAAAGAAGTTTTAAAAACACTCGCCCACCTTGGGTTGGGGATGTGGCTCAGTAGTCGAGCATCTGCCTGGCATGTGGAGGGCCCCGTTCTTGACACCCAGCACTGAAGAAAGCCTAAACAAAACCCTTCATCTCGTTCTTCAGCAGCCTTCATTCCCCTTTCTCCGGTGCTTTTGCTGCAGCTCTGACCTGCTGGTTCCACCTGCTGCTCTCAGTACCATCTGTCTGCTGTCAGGTGGCCTCTGTGATGGTGGTACCGATGCCATCCGTTCTCAAGTTGCTAGCCAGTCTGTTGTCTGCGAGTGTGGGGGCCAAGCTGCATTCCTTGTCACTCCGTCTCTGTGGCCCAGCCAAACACTGGGGCCTGTTTGACTTCATAGGCAGCTGTGTAAACTTCAATCCAGACTTGTTGGTTGTTTTTTTTTTAATTGAACCTGGGTTTGTGTACATGTAGATTGATGGTTCTCAACCAGTGGGTTGCAATCCCTGGGGGGGGGGGCACATTTCAGATATCCTGTATGTCAGATATTTACATTACAATTCATAACAGTAGCAGAAATACAGTTATGAAGAAGTAATGAAAATAACCTTATGACTGGGGGTCATCACAGCATGGGGAACTGGATTAAAGGGCCACAGCATTAAGGAGGATGAGAACCACACTGTAGATTATAGCCGCAAGAAGGGGAAAACTGGGGCAAAAGACACAGGCTTTTCCCACGCTGCTTGGGCTTGTCCTTCCTCCCTATCTCTACTGTCCTTGGCATGGAAATCTTTATCAGCATCCAGCCAACTGGACACTGAGGGGAGGACACAATGCCAAGTATGGTAACCACCCTAGGGAAACCACGTGACCCGCTGTGATAATCTGGTTGGCCTCCGAATAACAATGTTTGTCTGCCTTGGATACCTGCTCCAAACCATGTTCAGTTTCTCCTACTGCTGCACTCCTGGGGAGGTGGGCTAGGAAGTCCCATCAAAAGCCACCAAAACCCACCAATCTCACACCATGGTCTTCAAACGAGAGTACTACCACATCCCTAGGAAGATGTAGGCCGCACTTCCCTGAGAGTTGAGCTGCTCACCCCTTGGTCTAGGACGAAGCTGGAAATGCCCACAAGGGCTACTGACCCAAGAGTCAGACTCTGAGAGCTCCCTGGCTGGAGGAACCCATCTCAGGAGTGCCATGGAGGGCTGCTACCTACACCAGGCCTCTGTATCAGCTGTCACCCTTCTCTTCTAGATGAAGCCAGTGGGTCACAAAGATGAACTGTTTGATGCAACGGAGAGAGAGAGGCTGGAATGTCCGTCTCAGGTAGGAGACACTGGGCTGGGTGAGGTGAGGTGTGGGTGACAACGCATGAACTTCACTGAAAAGTGGGGTGTTACTGAAACGTTAGCCCCGAGAGTCTTGGGCCTGCTGTTCTGGACCTGAGCACAGGTTGTCCTAAAACTGATTCCTGTGTACTATGAGAGCAGAGTGAAGGCCCTTCATACGTGTGGGCATCACAGGAACAAGGCCACAGCTCACCTGGCCTCCAGTTATGGTCCTGCTAGCCTTCTTGGGGCCCCAGGTGCCACATCTAGGCCTTTCTATACCTCGGGAGGCAGAGCTGATGAGGTCCTAAGGAGTCTTGAAGGCTGTATCCTAAATATGTGCCCAAAATGTAATAAATCTATAGATAATCTTTCCAAAGACATGGATTAGGAAATAACCAAACATCAATGACTGAAATTCCTTCTCTCGTGGAAGGCAGGTTGATTTGGGGGAAGGGTTGCTTTCTTGATAGTAGAATTAGTAAGTTTATTGTGATTAGGCAAACCTCCTTTCCTCTTTGTTCTGACTTCCAAGAAGCCTAAAATGAGGTCCTCTTCTGTCTGAGATTCCTGTGTTTAGCTGGGTAATACAGACCACTGAGACAGAGAGGGAGAAAGTATCAGAGATGACTAGCTTGCAAGTGGGCCATTTCAAAGCCCCGGGGCGGGGGGTGGGGGGCGTCTTCAGGAGGCCATCAGGCAACAGGAAGAGAAGGGGCAGGGAAAGGTCTGGATTCATGGAGAGGATATGTGTGAAAACTCAATGTTAGAATCCAGCCACTGCCCAGGCCACAGCACCCACAGCAGCCTTTTCCCAGCGACAAACTGACAGGCACCTACCGAGTCCCCGGCTAACAGACCTCTGGGGCCAGGGTCTCTGCACTGGGAAGAGAATTTATAGCCAAGGGGGTGGGGGTATTATCACACGCCTTCTTCCCCAGCCCTTTCCCTGGCTCATGTCTGGCTCACAGACTTCTACTGTGAAACCAACCCCCAATCTCATTCTGACACCGGGCTCTGTACAACTCTTCAGAGACCCCACCAGGCTGCCTCTCTCTGGGCTCTGAGCTGTTCTTGGAACCCTCACCATGTATGTTTTATCTGTCTGCTTGTCTGTGACACTCCTAACTTTAAAAAAAATAAACTCCTTACTCCCCAACACCCCTCCTCAGTATCTCTCTTGGACCCTGCCCCCACCTGAAACCTTATATCATGAACATTTCAGTTAACCATATCGAAGACGATGGGCTTGATTACTATGGGATGGAGAGCTCTGGGTCATGGCTATATGCTACCTTTCTCTGCAGGAGAGCCCCTATCTGTTCACCTACAGAAATAGCAACTACCAGGCCAAACAGCTGAAACCCATAGGAAGGCTTCAGGTAAGGAAAGGACAGACGTGAGTCTTTGTAACCTTCCACATGGTTCTCTGTGTCCTGAAAACTCCACTGGCCTCTGGGCACATTGAGAGCTGTGGCATTCTGGAAACTGCAACAGGTACCCGAAATTCAGCCAGGGCAGACTGGGGGATAAAGGACCTCAAGTGTGTGTGTGGCTTGTTCTTAGTGGCCTGGATCAACACCATCTTAGACCTGACTCCGTGTAGTTCTCAGAGCTACATGAGGTAGTTGGGGTTCCATGGCACTGTGGCAATTTGACAAGAGACCTCGGATCCTCCACAAATCTTTGGCTAGTCCTTGAGCCTTTAATCTGAAGAGGAAGAAAATAGAATTGTCAAGGTAGAGGGAGAAGGGAGCTGAGGTCTGGAACTAGGTAGTTTGGGGACCAGATAGCCTTAAAGTCCAACCTGTCCTGCACTGTACACATCTGGATTGTGGCTTATCATCTCAGTCACCTGGATTCTTCCTGCTGAGATTAGATAGGGCACTTTGCACTCCTCAGGGCTCAAACACCGAAAGACTGACGTCTTTGCTCTCAGAGAACCAGGACAAAGGTGGATAAAGATGACTTGGTCCTTCCCTTCCCATGGGAGCATTCGCTCCAAGTGGTAGAGTGAGCTTCTACTCTTAAGAAATGCAATGAGAAAGATTCCTGAGTTACCAACGGGCCCCATATTTTCTAATTTATGCACCTAGAAGGAAGCAGGCACAGCAAGATGAAGCCACTGGTTCTACCTTCAAATCCAGAGTCTTCCAGATCCTGGCTGTGTGTGGATAAGAAAGGCCCTCGGCCTCCTCCCCGTGCCTTTGGTTTTCATTTGGGAAGTCGTGACTGTGATAGTCACACCATGTGGAGTTACAAAGTGTGTTAAGAAAGAGAAAGCATTTATTCCAGTGTCTGGAATGCAGGGAATCCTATCAAAGTGTTGCTATTGGTTTCTATATATTGCTGTTTTCCCTTGGGATGCAGTATTAAGTCTCTCCTATACCTCTAAACGGAAGCTCAGAGGGGCAAGGACTCGGGGCCAGGGCCGAGTCGTGATCTGTTAGCTGATGAAGATGTATAGGTGAATCCTAGACATGATATTTTAAAACATGAATAAAGCACACTGCTAGTCCAAAAGGACACAGTTTGGTAGAAAAATGGACATACCAGCCAGCAATTACAAACACTATAGTAACTGGAATTAAAATTTTGTGTTGGGTCTTCTGGGAATACAGAGGAAGAAAAACCAACTCAGAAAGTTAAAGATAACTTTCCTAAAGACGATATCAATTTTGAAGGATGACTAGGGGTGAACCTGGGAGGCAGAAGGATAAGAAAATGGAGAAGGAGGAAGGAGTTGGAGGAATGTCTTAAGCAAAGGCTCAGAGGTATGGGAGGGTATCAAGACTTTGGTCAAGGACAGACTAGAGTCGGGAAATGTTAGGATCGATGGATTTTATGCTGAGGTTGGTATATGGCAGCAATTTTTTTGTCCAATCAACGAATAGTATTTCCTAGATGCTCGGCACCATTGTCATCTTGGAGGACACAATGGGTAGCATTGACAGAGGGCCTGGCTTGGCTGAGAATCGAGGCAGGGGAAGGTCACAGTTACATCTTCCTGAGAGAGAGAGGGAGACCATTGCGAAGGGAGAGGAGGGGACCTCCAGCCTAAAGGAGGTGACACTGTTGAGGACCTGCAACACTGTAGACAGGACTATTAACGGCTTGAGCTCAGGTGAAGGAGGAGGAGACAGATCGGAGCAATGTGTTATGGACAGTGAGCTATGAGGTTGAAAGAGAGAGAGATCTTAACAGACATAGTTCTGTTCTGTTTTAATTGTGAGTGGTCGTTTCCAGTATAGAGGGCCAGCCCCCAATCCTCTGCCCCCAAGTTCTAGTCCAGTTGGTGCATTTGTTCATCCCCTGCGTGTCTCATTCCAGGTGAGAGAAGGCACAGAATTTAATTGCTTGGACAAGGACCCCTCGAACACAGTCCCCACCACAGGTACATGGTTATTTGTTGGTGGGTTTTCCCCTCACTGGAGGGCTGGAATTCAAGTCAGAGCAACTTTAAGATAGCAAGGACTCCCAAGATCAGGGTGAAGGTGGGTGAGAAGGTCCAGGACAGGTGTTTATGGCCCTGCCCGAGGCCATGAGGTCATGTTTATGCGTGATTATAATTTAACTAAAATAATAGCATCCTTATCAGAAAGCTTTGACTGAGCATTGACCCCATGTCAAGCCATGTTATGTAAGGAGCCTAAGGGTTGCTGAGTGCATTGTTCCTATCTTATAATCTTGGTGGGTGAAATTGTTCTTTAAAAAAAAATTACTTGTAAACAGAAAGCAAATTAGCCAGTCCATACTTCTTACCCAAGGAATGTGCAGAATGTGTTCAAAGTCCGCACAGAATGGGGATGCCCAGCAGATTAAAAAAATTGTTATTGCTCTCTGTTTCCTTTCCCTTTCTTCTCTCTCTCTCCCTCTCCCTCCCCCCTCTCGCTCTCGCTCTTTCTCTCTCTCCTTCGTTCCTGCCTTCCTCCCTATCTTCCTATCTCCATTTCTCTCAAGACAGCATTTTATCTGTATAGCTCTGACTATCTTAGAACTCACTCTGTAGACCAGGCTGGCCTCAAACTCAGAGAGCCACCTGCCCCTGCCTCCCAAGTACTGGTGCCAAAGGTGTGCGCCATCACTCCTGACTTCACTATATTTCTGAAATGCTGCTGGACTCTGAATAGGAGCCTCACAGAATGTTCTAGGCAGTCATTAACATCTTCCTGAAGAGGAAGATACTTAAGCACTGCAGGTTTTTCTGCAGGTGAAGCAGCTTGGGAAACGATGCCCATACATATGGGAAGTCACATGACGGTATTAGTGGGACCCTGGTGACTCAGAACCTTAGCTAAGACATTAGTGATGTAAGCTCTCATGCTGGCCATTGGAGGATAATTAGATATGCTCATTTCTCAGTCTGCTTGCTTGTTGATTTGTTGGTGAATTGTTGGGTAGCTCCTGTAAGCCGTTCAGGAGTATCTATCCTGGCTGATCTAATTTAACTTCTGACCTGGATTACTGAAAAGGGAAAATTGAATTTAGAGAAGTCACAATACCTACAAGGAATCTTACATCTGTTGTAACATTGCCGCCTTGTGTTGTGAGCAGAGCAAGTAAGACCATGGCTTAACTTGCCTTTTCCGAGCATCTTGCCTTTTCACAGGCAGATTAAGACATATAATTGTCAATAAAAAAACAGAGCCTGGATACAAAACATATTCTTTTTCAAAGCTGTAATGTAACAGAATAGGCGTTCATGTTTATTCTGGTACCTGAAGTACAAAGTACCTGAAGCCAGGATCTTAAGAAAAATTCTATTTAAGCCCATGGTTTTAGAGCCTGAAAACCCAACATTAGATGGCCTGTCTCTTTGGCTATGCCCCTTGTGGCAAAGTTAAAACATGGTACAGAGATGGGAAGAGAATTGATAAAATGAGTCATGTGTTGGGGTCACCTTTATTTGTAACCGCCCACTCGCATGAGAACTAATTCACCTTGCAAGGCCAGCGTTAACCCTGTCCAAGGGCAGTCCCCAGCCCCCAGGGACATAATTACTTTGCATTAAACTCAGCTCTTCAGTTTCTACCTCTTCCCCATCACCATATTGAGAATCAAGCCTCCAGAACTTGAGTCTTTGGGAGACCAAACCACACCCAAGCCCCCACATTAGTGGTGCAGATCTTACATGAAGATGTTTAGTCTTTAGACTTCTTGCTCCTATGTCTGGCCCTGCATTCCTATTGATTTACTTGCTGGGTGGACTTTAACAGCAGAAATAATCATCTTTATATGTGTACCCTCCCATGGTAAAAACCCTTAGTCTAAGACATAGATAGAGGTTTATGTATAGAGATAAGCATATATCTAAATAGAGATAGAATATCAATTTGAAAGTTCTAATAGCTGTGTTTTAATCTTATCACTCTGAAAGGATGTTCTGTAAAGCATCTTGCAATCTCCCTGAATTGTGTTTCTGTCATGGCAACCGTCCATCAGAGCCTATCTCCACATCTAGAAACCAGATAGACAGTCTCTTCCTTGCTCCCTGACCCTAGTGACCATTGTGTTTATGAGTGCTTGAAGGAGTCAAGAGCAGGAGATCTCAAGGCTTTACAATCTGAGATACCTTAGTGATAGGCACTGTTTAAGTACACAGAGAGGTGATCCAAGCCTCCACTGAGCTACCCCAATGACGTAGGACTGAACCATGGATGCTCGTCAGTGAAATTCACGCTCATTTAAGAGTGTCAGGCTAGACCTCTGAGTCTAGGGAAACAAGATAAGTGGGCAAAAAGAAAAACACACTTCGTTTTTGTTTCACTTACCTGTGAGCATTCTAATCATATTCACGACAGAAGTATTTTCATGTTTTAAAAACAAGGAAAACCTCAGCAAAGACCACACTACTATTTTCCTTTGATTGTTACCATGTTTCTGGAAAGTTCTCCCCCCCCCCTTCTGGAGACCATGATTGCTGATTGAAATGAGAGCATATGATACACCCCCACTGGCTTAGCAGATGGGAGGAGCCACTAAATACTTACCGAGGAACTCTGAATGGCTGAGAATTTTAAATTCATCCAATGAATTCGCAGAGTCAGCCAGGCCACACACAGTACCACCACTCGAACATTGTCACTAAGAATGTGGTGTAAAATAACTATTTTGCCTCTCAGAGTATTTTTGAACTCCTTTTTGTAGTCACAAATGCACAGATGCAAACTGATGTTACACAAGAGGACAGTGCCTGTCTTCGCAGGCCGTGGTCCCTGGTGCCTAGGTGCCTAGTCTCACCTGCCAGAGCTCTCGGGTGATAGACTGCCTCAGCTGATCTATGGGGCTTCAAGGGGTGAGAGGTAGAAACTTGGTGCAAGTCATTTTTAGAACCAATCAGCATTTGGAATTCAGTGATCAAGGCCTGCCCGTACACCTGTAGGGTTTACAAAGCACTATGGTTTTATAAACACTGATACTGATATTTACTGCCCCTTCCTCTCATATAGCCGGGATGAATTAAATATCTATCTAGGGGTCTGCTGCCAACTTAAGATTTTTCCAAAAATAAGCAGCATTGAGGAGTGCGAGGGGCCGTGGCTCCCTGGCTGTCCATCGAAGACTAGCTGCTAATTCTGATTTCATTCAGCAGCAACAACCACAGAAGGCATCCATGCGGTGCTGCCTGTGTGTGGCTGCGACCAGCCGTGTGAAACAGAAAAGGACATTCACCCAAGTCATTGATTCTTAGCTCCCCAGACATTTGTTTACCGCAGTTGGCTACACTGAACTCTCCCAGAGCTAAGGTGAGAGATGACCATGTTCCAGCAGTAGGCAGTAGGTCACAGACCCAACAGCCAGTGCTCAGTGAGGCTCTGAGGCCACCTACCTGCTCTCGGGACTTGATGTGGCCTGCCATCAGCAAGCAATGTTGCCCCCTGGGGACTAAGAGCCTGCCTGTCCCTCAGTACATCCAGCCTACGAAGCAAATTCAAGTTCTCCCCGAGAGGCTCCTTTAAGTGTTTTCCTCCCCCAATGTTATTTTAAAAAAAAAAATACATTTAGTGTTTTAAAACAAATTGAGGATTTGATGAAGGAACCACCAAAATGCTAAGGAATTGAGTGCAACTTTGAAATATGAAAATAGGACCATGAAAATTGGGACCCTAATTAACGTGGGAAAATAGTCATTGAAGTTGGGACCCCTGTTGATATGTAAACAGCACAGACAGAGTGGAAAATGGGATTAGTGAACTGGAGGGTAGGTAAGAGGACATTATCTGAAAGTCAGCATTCACTGAGGTCTAATAATTGTAGGAATGAGAAGGACTAACAGATAAGTCAGTGGAGTTAGTCTTCTATAGCCATAGTTTCCACGTCAGCAGATTCAAACAATAATGGTTCAAAGATGTTAGTCTTCTCTAGCCACAGTTTCCACATCAGCAGATTCAAACAATAATGGCTCAAAGATGTTTAGGGGGGGGGGGGAAGTTCCAAATTACAGGCTTTGTTTTCATTATTTCCTAAATAATCCTTTATCATTTTTTCTTTTCTTTTGAGATAATTACTTCATTTCTCCTTTCTCTTTTTCTCCCTTCAAACCCTCCCATATATCCTTCTTTGGTCTCCAAGTTTCTTATTTAAACTTTTGAGATCTGTAAAATCACCATCACATAACCTTTCATTCAATCTAATATGTTTTATTAATATACTTATAGCAAATACATAGTAATCATCCACACTTTTGCAGTGCAATGTGGCCTTTAAATATACGAATACAACATATAACAATCAAACTTGGAAAACCAGCATATACATCACCTCAGACCTTATCATTTCTTAGTGAAATTAATATATTTCTCTCACTTCTCCTGTGTGCAAGGTACCCATTTATCCTATATATGTAGATTAAAATCTCCAAAGGCAGAAATGGGGTTTTATTCTAATGTCAGTAAATTACCATCATTGTAGAAATCTTTTTATAAAATCCCTAAAATTGCAGAACAAATGAATTGAGAAGCCCAAGCTAACAAAGAGAGTAAATTGATTTTTTTTTAAGATTGTAGCACCGAGTGGTTCAAGTTGTTGGGCTACACAAGAATAAAACACCAAACTGTTAATCGCTACTCCTGAGTATGGCTTTTCGTGGGCAGAGGCCATTTCTCCATGTTTACTTGTGTAGGCTGCTCGCTGCTCATAATACTGCCCAAAGCTTGGATGGCCTTCTGATAAAGACTCTCTGTAGAAACATCCATAAATTAATCATGAGTGTCAAACTTCTCTCAAGGCAGTGAACAGTGTGTTCCAGATAATATTTATCTAATCAGGCCACATAAATTTAATCTTGAAATAGTTGCCTTTCCAAAGGGAGCAATTGCTAAAGTGTTTTGATTAAATTTCTGATTCTTTATCAGCGTGATGGTATCAATAAACCTCCAGCCAAGGTCTACAGAATAGTAAACCAAAGAAGTGCATGGACCGGAGCATGACAGTAGAGCGTCAGATAAGCCAACTCCCAGCGGGCCTCATTTCATACGGCCTAGTCTCTCTGGCTGAGAAAACAGAGCGGCAAACTAGAGAAGCCACTCCAGAAGCAAACTGTGTGCATGTGTGCACAAACACACATGGACACATGCACACATGGACAATGGACACATGCACACATGGACACACATGCACACATGGACACACACATGCACACATGGACACATGCACACATGTCTACACATGCACATGTGGACACATGCACACATGTGGGCACATGCACACAGGGACACACACATGCACATACACAGTAGGGGAACAGAGGATATGTGTGTGTGTGTGTGTGTGTGTGTGTATGTGTGTGTGCGCACGCGTGCGCACGCATATATTCTGTCTCATTTCTATCCACCAAATTTAAGAGGTGATTATGGTCCATTTGAGTTGCTTTTTACATTTTTAACTTTTACTTGCACATGTATAAATGCGGGTGTGCTTGTGCCATGGAGCATGTGTGGAGGTCAGAGGTCACCTTACAGGAATTCTCTTTCTACCCTGTGAAATCTGGGAACAAAACTTGGGTCTTTTGGCATGGTGGCAGGAGCTTTTTACCCACTAAGCCATCTGGACTTTTCTCTTTTCTCAGCCTATAATAAATGTAGGAACTGTGGAGGCAAATCTGCCCATCGCCTTCACAAAGTCTTACCCTAAGCTTCGCATACCAGTTGGCATTCAGAGAATTCACTATTATGGCCCTGAGAATATAGTAATTGACTGTCGTCAACACAAGCTAAAATAAACCACTTTGGAGCTGAGGGAATGGGTCTCATTTTCTGGTGTGCTTTTCCCGCCTCCCTACCCCCTATAGCCTGATTTCTTTGGGAAGAGGTCATTTTAAAGTTTCCATGCTTAGCCCTGTAGGCGTGTGTTAATGTGTGCAGCTGGGTTTGTGATTTGATATTGTTCTGCTAACCACGCAGAGTAGCTGTGGAAAGCTGGGAAAGGCCACGTAGGCTGTAATCACGTAAAAGGGAATGTGCGCATGTGTGCACGTGTGTGCGGTGAATTCAAGACATGATGATGAGGGAAGACTCTAAAGATACTTAAGTGACTCTAGGGTCTCAAAACAAGACGCCAAAGCCACCGTCAGGCTTTGCAATGGCAGCCACAGTCGTGGGAGCCAATTTGTACCTAGACCTGGAAGGAGACAATTATGGTCTCTACTACAAATGCAGAAATGGACCCCTGCCCATGGCTTCAAAACGAAAAGGTATTTCTCAAAATATGGTACCCAGACAGCACTGGGTGCAGCCACGGTGCCTGAGGATTAAACATGCAAATTCTTAGACTCACTAAAGACCTACTGAATCAGAAGCTCTTGGGAGTGTGTGTTTGTGTGTGGGGGGGGAGGTCATGTGTGATTTAACAAGCTCTCCAGGTGATTCTCGCGCACAACACAGTTGAAGGACTGCTAATCTGTGTACTCTCACAGCCTACATTCATGACCATACATGCATTAGTTTACATCCTAGGAAACATCAGGGCCTTTTCCTTCCCAGTACAAGTCCTTAGTGGGAGTGGCAGCTGCCACTGTGCCAGAAGCATGGAAGTGGTAGAGGTATTTCCATGGAAGGGAGCTGAGATGGCTCCGCAAATCCTGTCCAATTTCTCAGTCACTGAGTTGGCTGCTGGTGGCAGCAAGGTATGCCACGGTGAAAGCTAAGTTTCCCAGCCACTTTCCTGAGGCACAGGGAACCAGGTCCAGAACCTTCCTGAAATCCCCATTCTCCATTCACCTGAGATTTGCTTTTTAGTTCACAGGCTGAGGCCGGCTGACATCAAGGTGATTGGAGCCCTGGGTGACTCTCTCACGGTAGGTGACCTCAACTGGAGAAGGAATAGGAGATTTCGTTTTTACATTTTGTTTGTTTGTTTGGTTTGGTTTTGCGAGACAGGGTTTCTCTGCATAACAGTCTTGACTGTCCTGGAACTCACTCTGTAGACCAGGCTGGCCTCAAACTCACATAGATCCACCTGCCTCTGCTTCCCCAGTGCTGGGATTAAAGCCATGTGTCACCACTGCCTGAATTTGTTTATGCTTTTTAGACCAGGATTCATGTAGCTCAAGCTGACCTCAATTCACTATGTAGCTGAGGTTAGCTTTGAACTACTGGTCTTCCTGGGTCTACCCCCCAAGTGCTGGGGTTACTGTTGTGAGCTACTGTATCCAGCTGGGAGAGGAGATTTTATTTTATTTTATTTTTTATTTATTTATTTATTTATTTATTTATTTATTTATTTATTTATTTATTTNTTAACAAAGCAAAATCGTATTTGCTCTCTGAAGAACAGGGAAACAGATACATCTCCTGAATTTACCTGCCTTGCACTTGGAGTCATGGTCATGTCTCCTCTGAGTGGGAACCATCCCACTCAGAAGCTGCTTCTGTCCTACTGAGAGCCAGTGTCCCAACCTTTGAGAAAGTGCCATGTTGCCTTTGGTCATATGACTTCAGTGAGTCAGATGCCATCTCTGTATTGAGGGTAAGTAGAGGTAGTTCCGTGGCTAGAGTCCATGGCGGGTAAAAGCCAGGTTACTGTCCTGTCTCTATTCCTGAAGTCTGCCTGGCTAGTTAATCCAGCTGCCACAAGAATTAAGAGCTCTTAAAGATTCAGAGAAACTTGTATGGTCTCAGGTGGGTATAGAGACTCTTTTGCAATAGCATTCAGAAGACTTTTTTTTTTTTTTTTTTTTTGGTTTTTCGAGACAGGGTTTCTCTGTAGCTTTGGAGCCTGTCCTGGAACTAGCTCTTATAGACCAGGCTGGTCTCGAACTCACAGAGATCTGGAGAGGAGATTTTAGTGAACATGAAAATATGGATCTGAAAATTGAGATTTTAATCCTAACCTGTTTCTGGTCCTAATCTCCAAACCCACCACATCCCCCCTCCCTGCCCAATATCTAGCGCACCTTATACAGTGTGATATTCACTCCAATCTCTGCATTCTTTGCCAATGGGGGAAAAGTGGAAGGACCCTGAGGGTCCTGTCTGTGGTGGGGCAGCATCTCCTGCCATGAGTATCGCCAAAGATTCAGCCAGTCTAGAAGACTACTACTACTCAGGCAGGCAAAAGAGATGATGAGCTAGGAGCTAGGACTGATGGGTATGGAGGTAGGGGTGAGAAGTGAGGGTCAGTAGAAGACGTAGAAGTTCCAAAGATGAACAAACCTACCTCTGGAACTGTCCCATAGTGATACCCCAAACAAACCACCTGTTTAAAAACAAAACAAATAAACAAAAACCAATTCCATAGAGAGCCTCAGGGGTGGTCCCCAGAGGATCACTCCTGGTGGAGCTCAGCTGTCGTCTCCAGCTTCTGTCCCCTGGATCAGTTAGAAGGCAACATCTCCAGGTTTGAACTCTCCAAGGACAATTGTGTCTTAGTCGTAGTGAAGCTAGCTCGCTCTGTAGCCCCATGACAAAAGTCCTGTGAGGGCTGGCGTTCCTCACGTTCGATGCAGTGAGTACCCAGTCGTTCCGCTGCTGGCTCTAAAAGCCCTAGGATTCAGAGTGTTAGTTATCCCTGTAGCAACCTCCTCTGTGAGACCCCAGCGGGTGCTTGTCCCAAAGGTCCTACTGTGTGTAACCCTTGGAAGAAACTGGCAGGCTGATCCTTGACATCTTACTAGCTGTGTATCTTAGTCATTTCCTGCTGAGGGAGGCCTTGATCTCACCCCAACCCCCTACCCTCCTCCTGGTCTCCTAGAAGATGCCCTCAGGACAGAGAGCCTTAGAGAATCACACAGGTGCTCGGGACTTCTGGGGGAGGCAGCAAGTGTGCCATGGTGGCAGGTAGAAAAGGGAATTTGGTACCAAACTGTAGTTAGCATAACCTGGGGATTCCACCTGGAGTTTAGAAAGATCCCCCCAAGTACATTTTACGCCATTTCTCACCTGCGCATGCGTAGATGTGATGAGGCTAGGCTTAGCGAATGCTTCGTTTGATTATATGTTTCACAACTTTTAAAAGTGGACACAGTACCTTCAAGCATGTGCTTTTGAAAAAATATATGCTATCAGCCTGTGCGTCTCTCAGCTGCAGTCTAGACAGGGTTTCCCGGAGGAGGGATTAGCTGTAGTTGGCACCAGGCTCTCCCAGTGGGAGCGCACACTAATCCCAGAAAGGACGGGAGAGGTATCCATAGCAGGTTCCATCTGGATTCGAGAACTTTCCTAGGCATCCTGCCCAGGCTAAGGGCCTGGACATCAATAGGTGGACAGCTATGGTACCCTGAGAAAAAGCAGTGGTGGCCACCCGCTATTTGCTTTCTCTTTCAGGCAGCCAATGGGGCTGGGTCCAAAACTGGGAATGTCTTGGACGTCTTAACTCAGTACCGAGGCCTGTCCTGGAGGTGAGCAAGGCAAAGGCCCCCAAGACTTCTAGAAAAACATCATCAAGTGGGGGTTGGGCTATCTTGTTCTTTTTATATCAAACTTCTATATTCAATTTATCGACCTCTCCAAAAAACTATTATGGACAGGAGTTTGGTGGGAGGTAGAGGGGGTGGGAGGGGTGTTGGCAGGGTGGCGGGGTGGTGGGGGGATGGGGGTGGCGGGGTGGTGGGGGCAGTGAATGCGCACGGAATGTTTTGTTCATAGAAGTCGGTGCTATCCCGAGACTTTGGTGGCTTGGGTCGGGAGACCCTGACAAGGGTGCCCTTTAAAAAACAGCTTTTCCAAGCTAATCAGGAACAGGAAAGACCAGTGTAAGCTAGTGACAGTAATGGAGAAGCTGCTTGGCACCGGGCTGGCCACAAAAGAATTCCTCTGGATTGGGAAAGGCAGTGAGAGAGACCAACTCCATTCTCCCTGCTCCAGCATGAGTGGGACTCAAAGCTAAAACTATAGGAGCCGCTGCAGCAGCGACAATTTAAGTTCTCATGTATGTCTGTTTGCTCTGGTGTCCAGGGAGAGAGGAAAAGAGTTGCGTTCTGATTTGGTTTTTAGTTCTCGTGAAGAAATTATGGGCGTTTTGAGTCCCTGGAGCTGTGATTCCGGAGGGAAATCTGTTTTGTTTAGGATTGGCTGGCCCTTTAAACCTTCATTTTCTTTCTCTCTTCTCACCAACAGCATAGGAGGAGATGAGAACATCAAGACGGTGACCACCCTGGCCAGTGAGTCCCTTGGTGTTTTGGGGCGGGGTGGCTACGCCTAAGCTCACTGCGCCCCCTACTGGCGGCCGCCAGCCTCGCAAGGCAGCGGGACGCAGCTGCGTGCAGTAGGGGGCACTGCTTCCCCGTGGCTGCCATCCAGGCTCGGTTCCTGAGCTAATCAAAGCCATGGAGGGTTTTGTCAGTTTTTTAGTGCTTTTCAACAGGAAGTCGTCTTTATCCAATAAACGAGTAAGAAAAGGAAAGAGAGCTTAGACCAAATCTTAGGACAATCATTTAAAAGTGATCCGATAAAGAAGGGTTGGACCGCCGTTCTGGACTCAGAGCCTATCTGGGGAGCTCTCCACCTAGGCCTGGGAGGTGTGGGCATCTCTGTTCACAAGGACCTTGCTGTATGAACCCGTAGTAATTGCAGCATTGAGAGATGAAGTTACCTTGCTCAGGCTCATATTTGGGGCTCAACATTTTCCTTAAGGCTTTGCCAACAACCCACTCAGATTATTTTTTTTAAAGCCTGGCTACATTTTTCCAAGAGGGGGGGGGTCTACCTTTAATCTTTTGGGCTGTGGCTATGGGCAGTGCTTTCCATTATGGTACTTGATTCATTATCTTTAGTGCTGCCCACCCCAGTGTTTATTCTTAAAGTGCACTTTCTTTTAATTAGACATTAGACAATATTTATAGTGAATTATTTTCTTCTTAGATACCCCTAAGAATTTTGCCCGGGGAGGGGGGGGTAGGGGTTGGTTGGTTTCATTCTTGCTACTTTTCAGGTACGTATCCCTTTGGTATATCTTGAGCTAAGACACTGAGTTTTAAGCTAGCAAGGCTAGACAGTAGGGATACTTAAAGTCCAGACTGGCACGCCTGATTCAACTTCATGCCTATTATCTGTTTTAGTTCCTGGAAAACCGTGCTGAATTTAAATAAGTACAGTTCCATGTCATGAGTACTTCCTGTCCCCTGTTGCTAGGAGGTGACTTAGGCTGCTTCTGTGAGTGTGATGATCTTGGCTTTGAGGTGGCCTGGCAAGATGGCTGGACGTCATATTGTTCCAAGAACATCCACCAAAGTGCTTTACAAATGACTGAGACGGTGTCACCTCTCAGGCAGCCTCCTCTGATGCACTTAGCTTATCTGTTCAGCCTTCTTTCCTAGAGGGAAGAGATTCGGGGTAACCGGGTGTGTGGAACTGACTTCCAGTGCAAGGTCAGGACGTACCCCCATCCAGTGCCCGGCTCGATTTAACCCAGCAGGTGCTCTGGTACAGGGTGTGGGGGAGACAGAACTCTGTCCCGATGGCATCAGCCACTCTCCAGGGCAGGGCATGCCACCCTAAAGACAGACGCAAGCACTGATGATCAGCAAGCGTGGATGAACAGGTGGGGGGAAGTCAGCAAGGACGTCGAGACGTAGGGGGACCAGAAATCAGAAGGGAGAGTCTCAATGAAATCAGGTTCCATAAAGCAAAGTGTTGCCAATAGCTATAACCATAAAGAATATAAGGGATGGAGGACAAGGTTGATGAAATCTTTGATCAAATTGCAATAAAAAAAAACACAATATGACCATAATGTCTAGGAACTCTAGGATATGATCAAGAGGCCAAACCTAAGAACAGATAAAATAAACTGGATGAGCCAGGCAGTGGTGGCACACACCATTAATCCCAGCACTTGGGAGGCAGAGGCAGGCAGATCTCTGTGAGTTCGAGGCCAGCCTGCTCTACGCAGTGTGAGTTTGAGATCATCCTGGTCTATAGAGTGGGTTTCAGGAGAGCTAGGGCTGTTATACAGAAAAACTCTGTCTCGAGAAACAAAATAGAAAGAAAGAAAGAAAGAAAGAAAGAAAGAAAGAAAGAAAGAAAGAGAAAGAAAAGAAGGAAGGAAGAAAGGAAAGAGAGAGAATGGATAAGATAGAGATAAATAGTAAAGGAATATAGAATAATCCAATCTAATTTCTAGCATAAGGTTTCTCAAATCTAGAGAAAAATACTCAAAGATGAGACATTTAGAATCCAAAATCTACCTGACCCAAGAACCACAATGTATTATAGACAGCATATCAAAAGTTAGAAAGTAAAGAAACAATATTAGCAGCTGTAAGGGGGACATGCAAACTTGCTCACAAAGGGAAATACATCAGAATTATAACAGGTCTCATTAGCCACCATAAAAATCAGAAGAATGTGGAATTATATATTTTGAGCCCTGAAAGTAAAGAACTGCCGATCAAAATTGCTATATCCAGCAAAACGCTCTCAAAATTGATGGAAAAGGACATTTGAAGAAGAAAATGAGGAAATTAACTTTTAGGTGAATGGGACAGACTGACTAATGACTTCTACCAGACCTTTGAGGAAGAGATAACAGTGGTCCTAACCATTCCATAAAGCAGCAAGGACAGGAACACCTCCTACCTTACACTACACGGCAAGCATTGTCCCCACACCAACCCTGCTGAACACAGAGGAGCATAAAAAAGGCCCATTTCCTTTGTGATTATAGATGCAAAAATTTTCAATTCTTGCAAATTAAATTCAAGAACACATTGAGACCATATGCAAGTCAGTTTGATTCCAGAGATACAAGGTTGCATTGACATATACAAATTAGTAAGGACAGAAATCACATGATCATCTCAATAATGCAGGAAAAGACATCAACAGCCTTTCATGATTAAAAAAAAAATTCCCTAAAGAAACAAGGACCTGACGGGAAAATCTTCAATGCTGCACACGCAGAGGTTCTCAACCTGTGGGTTGTAACCCCTATGGGAGTTGAAGGACATTTCATAGGGGTCACCTAAAACCTTCCTGCATGTCCGCTATTTACATTATGGTTCATAATAGCAAATTTACAGTTATGAAGTAGCACCGAAAATAATGGTGTAGTAGGGGTCAGCACAGCATGAGACATTCAAGGGTCACAGCATTAGGGAGCTGAGGACCACTGTTGTAAAGTCTGGGGCACCCAACATTCTGTTCCGTGCTGGGCTGTGGGACCGAGGCTATGCTCTGTCCTCCACAGAGTGGCCAAAGGAACTTGACAGTTGGCCATGTAATCCCAGCGCTCAGGAGGCTTCAGTAGGAAAATCACCAGTTCGAGGATAGCCTGGGCTATAACTAGGTGACCCTGTCACAAAGCAGTAAGAAAAGGGCTTGGGAAGATTGCTTTGGGACCATTGGTAAACATGTCCCTTGTCTTTCCAGACATCCTCCGGGAGTTCAACCCCTCCTTGAAGGGCTTCTCTGTTGGCACCGGGAAAGAAACCACTGCCAATGCATTCTTCAACCAGGCCGTGGCAGGAGCCAAAGCAGAGTGAGCCTGAGTATCCTGGGGGGGCGGGTGCAAGGTGGGGAGGGCAGAAGCAGGGGTGCCTGGCAGAGCTTGCCTTGGCCTGGATTTTAGTGTAGGTTTAGAGCTTTGATCTGGGTAAAGAGTCAGGGTGAACAGCTGGAAAGGGCTGTCTTAGGAGTGTCCTTTGTTGTCAGACACACGAGTCTAGCTGTGGACACTCAACCCTGCTCTAGGAACCAAGGGAATTCCTCTGATGCCCTGCATATATTTCACATAGATCCCCTGGCCTCGTCTGTAAACCTTTTTCCCTCACTAAGCAGTGACTATAAATGGGCCCATGTGGAGTTCCCATTGTTCGCTTGCTGCTATTGCTTTTGAGTCTTCTGCTCCTGGCCTTCCTTAGAGGGTCATCTAGGGCTCTGCACTCTCGAGGAGAAACACTGACTTCCACGGGAAGCGAAGCCCTGAGTGTCCGCCACACTTCTTACTTGGTCTCTACAAGAGACAAGACTATTGGAAGCCTCTTTTTCACAAACCATGGAGGTTGTAAGGTTGACACCATCTTGGATGCAAAAGCTCTAAAGAGCTGTGCCCTTGCGTGGACTGGGGGAGGATGGTGGTCTCAGCACTAGTTCAGCCGGGCTGCCGGGCTCCCCTGAGGGAAGGTGTAGGGACTCGGAGATCATGGTGCTGCTGACCTGACGATCCCTAACTAACAGATCAGTGTCCCTGGTCTTCCCCACCCCCATCCCTGCTTGCACACTATTCAAAGACTTGAGTGTTCCTCAGGGCCCTTTTCCTAGCCAACAACACACGAACACTGCATCCAGTTAGGGAAATGTGCGAAAAGACCTTTTCTATTTTACCCCAGTTTTTCTCCCAGATACAGCACACACCACACTTCTTCACATGGGTCTGAAGATTGTTGTTGTTGTTGTTGTTGCATCCCAAGATTCCCTGGTGATTTCCTAGCTCTCAAGGCTCTCCTGGAGCTGTCGGCCTCCTCTGAGTAACTTTCGCATTTATTCCCCATAGGAAAGACAGCTCATGCCAAGCCTAACAGGTTGGAGAATGACTTTGAAGGCAGCTTCTTTCTTTGGTGGCGATAGGGGTGAAAGGCTAGTGACCTGCCACTTTCAAGCCCAAATTGGCTTTAACATTTACAGAATTTCTCTTCAGCTGGTAGCACCAGACGAAAGGCGGTTCTACCATGATTAGATCAGGGAGACAAGCAAGAGTGGGATGGTCAGAGTCAAGGACCTGAGTGACCGCAGTAAGTGTGGCTCACACGGTCTTGAGTCTGTGGCCTCAGGAAAGACATCCAGGTGGCAGGTGAAAATCAGGGGCAGGGAAGTTGTTCCCATATTATACACTTGAAACTACAGCACAGAAATATCTCGCCTGAACAGGTACAGCAAACTGAGCCCAGGATCTGGCCTTGGGTCGTACGGGCCTTATTTTCAGCTTGCTCATGCCCTCTCCTGTACTCACAGCAGTGCCCACGTTACAGAATACCTTCATGGCTGGCATCCTTGTGTCCCACACAGTAACTCTAAGACGGACAACACAGGGATTATTGCCTGTGTTTTTACCAGTGACTCAAAGCTAAGCCTGAGCCCTTGGAGTACCCATTCCAAACTCGGGTTCAAAGACAGAGGGGCTGCCCTGATAACATCAGATCCACAGATGAGAAGCAGGTTGAGTGACTGACTCAAAGCCCCCCTCCCAGGTCTCTGATACCCAGTGTTCTGGGGCCAAGGTCAGACCAATTGGGCCAGAGGGAGGACAGTGAACGTTGCCTGGGGCGTGGTGCCGGAGGAGGTGAAGGTGCTAGTGACAACAGAAATTACTCTAAGGACGCTTGCCTTGTGTTAGGGACTAAATTCTTTATGTGACCCTCATTTGGTTCTCTCAACGCCTGTAGAAGGCAAGGCACTGATTTGTTGTATATAGGAAAGTACTGCGTCTGTCAGGTAAAGATTTCGTGGGTAGACCTGGGAGTCAAACCCATGCTATCCAGCAGAATAGTAGCTGGTATTCAAGGGGTTGCTGGAGTCTTATTTGCACCCACGATGACTTTCCATAAGCAGGTTGATCTCTGTGTTAGTTTTTCTTTTACAGTGAGGAGGAGACTGAGGCTAAGGCTGTTCATGCTAAGCAAACACTCGGCCACTGAGCTTATTCCCAGCTCTGTCATCATTTTAAACTGAGATCACCTTGTCGGGAGGGAGGGCCATGGCATCTGTTAACATGAACTTGAGTTGAGCGGCACATGACGTAAAACATTTACGTGAAACCTATTGGCCTTGAACAAGCCTAGCTTGGAAGAGAAACCAGAAGTCTATCATTAAATACACCGACCTGATAAATAAACTCACTGAGAGTCAACCCCTCAAACGTGCAAGCGTCTGTCCTTCTCAGGCCGTCAGTCCTCCCCAGTGGAGCCTGGGTCGAGAAGGAGCTCTGTGTGGTGGGGCTGCCCTGCCGCCCCCCACCCCCGAAGTTGACTGCCAGGTGCTACTGTCTCTGCTACATTGCCCTTCCAGTCTCTGGTCCTCATTCAGCTCCTTTCTATGTGTTCCCACAGGGACTTAACTACCCAGGCCCAAAAGCTGGTGAGCCTGATGAAGGCAGACACGGTGAGTCTGGGCACCTCGGGTGGGACTCCCTAGAGCAGGAGGATGGATCCACAGACCCTGGGAAGTCAGTGGTAGGGTGAGAGGAGAGGCATAGGATCCAGGTTTCTAGCAGATCTGAACCCTGTACCTCTGTTCCTTCGCAAATAGGGTTCCCGTTCACTATATTAGCCGGCTGTACACAGTAAACTTGTATTACCGGCCAAGGTCTGTAGATGCGTGAGGACGGTACAACACAGTCCCATCCTCCAGGAGTTCTTAAGAGGAAACGAACACTGAAGGATCAAGATCATGAAACAGCTGGCTCGTGCTTTGTAAAGATAGTTACGTATTGCAGAGCAGAGGAGGGGATGACGGGAACAGGTCCCCTGCTTGGGAGGATTCGGAAGGGAGGCAGGTATTTGAGCTGGGTTCTAATAGATGCGTGTAAGATCCTCTCTCGGATAAGAGAGGGGCACAGGCTCCGTGCAGACTTGGTTTGGGAGGTGGTCTCAAGTGGATAAAATAACAAAAGGGGGCTCAAGATTGGTTATTTTTATGTGATGTAATGTACCCCCCAAATTCCATCATCGGGAGAGTTTGAGAATGTGTCTGTGTCTCTTCTCAAGCTTCCCTGCATCTTGTCTCTCCCCTCCCATCATTCTTCTTCCTCCTCATTTGGAAGCAGAAGCCAGAGAAGTGGAGCATGTGTGAGCCAGAGGCAATGTCAGAGGCTGTGAGTGCCACAGCCACCTTTGGGCTGTGGTATGTGGAGTGTATGTGCCCACATGCCGTCAAACACATCTCTAGCTCTCTCTTGCAGGAGGGTAGAGTCTAGAGGTGGCAAACTCTCCCAGTCATGTTCTTGGAACCGCCGTGTTGCTCTGACCAGCTACCAGCTGGGACTTTTCTTTCTTTCTTCCTTTTTTCCTTCCTTCCTTTCTTTTCTGTTTTGGTCTTTCAAGACAGGGTTTCTCTATGTAGCTCTGGCTGTCATGGAAAACTCTATAGACCAGGCTGCCCTCAGACTCAGAGATCCACCTGCCTCTGCTTCCCCAGCACTGGGACTAAATAAAGGCATGGACCACTATGTCCAGTCCTAGCTGGAATTTTCACAGGTGCCTTAACTTTATATGAATTAGGAATGTTTCTTCTTAATGGAAGATGGCCTGTCTGCTGTGAAGCCAGTTGAAAACCCCAGAGTTTTAGAAGATTTAGAGCAACCTTCCCTTCCCAGGGCTAGGACCTATTTTCCTGTCTCCCACCTACTTCCTTGCCATGCTGAAGACTGAGAGCAAAACTCAGGGAGCTCCTGCTACTAGGGCAGTCGAAAACAGACCTACATCCTACTGTGCGAACAAAAAGTCTGAGCTCTCTGCTGCATGGGGGAGCTGCCCCTTTGAGTTCCCAACTGGACCCTGTTTGTTTTCTATTCATTTCAGACAATAGACTTTGAGAACGACTGGAAGATAATCACTGTCTTCATAGGAGGCAATGACCTCTGTGCGGCTTGCAATGACCTGGTAAGTCCCCGGCCCCGACCCTTGGGAAGGAGTTCTGTAGTTGGCCACTGCCTCCTGGGACAGCATAGCTAGGTAAGGACTCCGTTCATGGCTTGGCATGGATCCAGGGAGGATTCATTAACGCTGAGACCCAGAGGACGTTCACCTGGAAGACTGAGGGAGCCTGTAAGAAAAGCTTTTGTTGTTTGGAAAACTCTTACTTGTTTTCATGGCTAATTATGGGCCCTTCACAGCACTTCCGGCCTTGCCAATGCCACCTCTGTCCGTCTCTAGAGAAAGTGTTTTCCCACAGAGGTGATAAGGCAAGGTTCAGGTCTGTGCCTCTTGGGGCTGAGGAAACTCACAACGGAGGCTGTTGAGCTTTGGTTGCCATGTAATCCAGAAAGCCCCCTGCAGGAGACCCCTTAGACCTACCATACCACCTGTGAGTCTCACACCCACCCACACTTGTGCCCAGTGGTGAGCAGTGGCAAATGAGATACAAACTCTGCCCTTGGGGTCTCCCTGAGCCAGGGGCCGGAAACCAGCAACTCTTCATACCACAAGAGACATCACCGTGGGGTTCTGAAGATATGTAAGAGAGTCCACAACCAAAGTAGGCTTGGTGTACGGAGAACAGGGAGGTTCTCGGCACATACTGCAGGAGACCTGCAGCTGGGATGCAGAGGTGCAGCCTGGGTTAGGGAGTCAGGGTCCTGAGGTAGCAGGAGGGGATGACCTGGTTCCCCTGCACCTTACAATGCCCTTTCCTGGCGTCAGAGTCACCAAGGGCTAAGAACTTTAAAGCTGAGGTTTAAGGGACCCCTCAGGAGCACTGACAGGCTGCTGGGGACAGGTAAGGCTTGGATCTTGGTACCCCTCCCAACTTCCTCCCAGGGATCACAGCTTTACCCTGTTGTAAAATGGGGTTCTCAGATTTTATCCAGAAAAGGGGTTCTACTTCCTTGCTCTGAAAATGAGCTTAGAGAGATGGCCCACCCAGTAAAATGTCATCATACAAGCATGAAGGTCTGAGGTTGAATCTCTACCACCCACAGAAGAAGTTAACTGTGTCTGTGCACGCCTGTAACCCCGGTGTGCCCGTGTCTGTGCACGCCTGTAACCCTGGTGCTCAAGACAGACAAAGGTATTCCTGGGGCTTGCTAGCCTACCAGTCTAGTGAAGGTCCAGATTCAGTCGAAGACCCTGTCCCAAAAGATAAGGTAGAGCCACTGAGGAGGATACCTGATGCCAGCCTCTGGCCTGTGTATGCATATACATGGATGCCCACCTGAATACATTCATTCTATCCCCCCTACACACAATTCTAAAACCACAGATATAAAAATCAAAGTGTATTTATGTTTTGGGGCTCCACAAGCCCTTTTCCCGCTCTGCATCCTTGATGCAAAGCTTAGATGTGACCGATGCTACAGCCTAGGCTCTCTCTGTGACCACACAAGAAGAGGACAGACAGTAGAACCAGAGAGTATTTTACGTTGCAGAGCTGAGGTCAGCATCTGCCCCAACACCCCCATTTCTGAGGGGTTCAGAGAAGAGACATGGTGTAGCTAAGGCTCTACCCCTAATCACTACTAAATCAATTCCGAGTTTCCCCTGGCTCTGGGCAAAAGAAAGGACCCTTTCCTGAGAGCCATGGTGAGCTCAAGCGTTGTAGCGAGGGCCCCCAAAGACAAACCCTGTGTTTCAATTTTGCCAACTCTGACTGAAATACAGAAAAAAAAGAAGCCAGAATAAGACACAATCCTGCTTAGTAGGGAGTAGATGGGGTGACTCATGGGCCTCAGGAGATTCTCCCTCTGCCTGCAGGATCACTATTCTCCCCAAAACTTCACAGACAACATCAAGAAGGCCTTGGACATTCTCCATGCAGAGGTATGGAGCTTAAACCACCCGGGGCCTCTGAGTAACTCCGTCATAGCTGTCACCTGTGGCCTCAGAGAAGCCTAGACACAGCTCTGGCTTCATTCTGAGACCTCCTTGGTCAAGCCTTTGTGCACTTGACTTCTTGGAGAGCAGACATGAAAGAGAAAGGAGCTGGGTGGGGCCGGGAAGAAGTCACATGATCTGAGCTCCACCCCGCCCCCATGTAAGCAGCTGATGCTGACCTACTGTGTTGACGTGGTGGCTGATTCTGTGTTTCTGCAGGTTCCCCGGGCCTTTGTGAACATGGTGAAGGTGCTTGAGATCATCGGCCTGAGGGACCTCTACAAAGAAACTAAAGTCAGCTGCCCACGGCTTATCCTCAGGTCTGCTGTATGCTTCTCCCCTGTTCCAAAAGGGTTGTGGGACTTAGGTAGAGTGTGGGGGTTGTTAGAACCACCCCCCATTTTAACCTCACGGGGGACATCTCAGGATATTTGTTTTAATCAGTATCAGGCCTCAACAATCTCTCTGAGGAAGCACATGTGGCTTCTCTTCCTGTTTCTGTTGTCATGGCAGCCTCAGGAAGGGAAAAGCGGATGCTAGGAATGGGGTCAGGTCATAGGTAAGACTTGGGGAACACTCAGCCCACTGCTAAGACCTATCTCACAGAATAGCCAGAGCGTAGTGACCACCTCCCAGAAGCCTCCCCGCAGGACAGTGTTTCTGACTGGCATGTGTGTGCTCCAGGTGGGACAGACACAGCTATCGTCACCCCTTAGAAGAGAAAGAAGGGAGATCAGAATCCACAGGGTTCCGAGAACAGTCTCCTTCTTCAGAAGGATGCTTCTAAGAGGCTCTCTTCAGCCTCCAGAACCACCCAAAGATGAATTCTCTCTTGCTCCGTTATAAGTGCATGCTTTGGAAGGAAGCTGTTCTTCTAACTGAAGCATGACCATTTCCCACAGATTCTGCCCTGAAAGCCTCCTCTGCACCCTTTGGCCAGGTCACAGGGGCTGTGCAAACCTCCCTCCCCTGCCCTCAGCTCTGTCCCGACCACGGCCCTGAGCATACCACGTGGTCATTAGTCACCACCCTGTGGTGATTCTCCCCCACAGCCTGTGAGCACTGAGTCACAGCCGGCACGGGGGAGGGGCTCAGGAGCTGTTTGCTGAATAACTGAATGAATAATTCACAAGGGCCAGCCTTGTTCTTGGAAATTTAGGGGGCATGCTGACTGATCCCTGGAGAATTCTGCCAACCGTTCCCTAGGGGAGTACGGGGAGACAGCACAGGTTCCCTGGAGAAGGCTTCAGGGTGCCACGGAGCAGAAACAGGCTGCCTGCCAGTGCGGTGTCTATTAGCACAGCTGGTGTCGGGCACGCTATTTTCAGCTGCTGATTCATCCAAGGCTCCCACTTTCTCTACTCACTGGGACATGCAGGGATTCAGAACGTATATTCTCTCCACGCCAGAGCAGTGTCCCCCAAAGCCCCCCACTACCAATCGCTGTAAAGATTTGCAGGCCGCCAAAACTCAACGTTCGGAAAAGGCATTGGCCAAGCCCGTTTAGAGAGGACACTGTCAGTGTTGACAAAACCAAGGGCTTCCTTGTCATGTGACCACATCCTGCACCTCTCTCTGCTGTTCTGTCTCAGTGGCCAGGCTTCCTCTGTGGTGCGACATCTATGCTAAACCACCCCGGCTAGTATTACCTTATCCCCCAGGTGAAAAGTCCAGATTTTCTGGGTGGTAAGCCAGAGGGGAGCTGCAGACTGACAGAGGCAGATTAGTTCAGAGACCGAGTTAAAAGTTCCTGCTGCAGTTGCAAGGCTGTGTGACCTTGAGAACATTACTTAACCTTGGTCGCCTCTCTATTCCACCCCCTTGGTAAACTCAGGACTGCGATTGTACTAGGGAAGTCCGCTACCACTGAACTATACCCCTAGCCCTTTTTACACTTATTTATTTGTTTGTTAATTTTTGGACAACATCCTGCGTATCCCAGGCTGGCTTCAAGCTTTCTCTACAGCTGAGAATGACCTTAAACTTCTGATTCTCCTGCCTCCACCTCCCAGAGTGCTAGGATTACAGGCAGGACCATCACACCCAGTTTGGGGGTGTGAGGGACAGAACCCAAGGTCTTATGCATGCTAGACAGGGACTTACCAACTGTGCCACATCCCACACCCCGCTTTTCTTTTCTCGTTGAGAACAGTATCTTGTTAAGATGCTTCAAACTCGTGGTCATCTTCCTCAGCCTCTGAAATCACTAGGGTGGCGAGCCTGTAAAAACGAGGTCAATAATGATTTCTGGAACGTCTGGGAGATTTAAACATATTAATGCATGGCGCTTGGCACCGTGACCATGCAGTGCGTACGAGCCGTTATTGCTCTGGTCACTGTTGCTGTTTAGGAGGAGCTGTGTCTCTCTGCATATCTTCACACAACCATCAGGTGACTCAGTTCCATAAGACCTCTCCTCCAGACCTCAGGGAGAAGCACCTGTTTCCAAGAGCAAGTCCATGGATGTCTCCTGTGGCTTGCTTTGACCCAGACCGAGATTCCTGATGCCTTCAACTGAAAAAGAAATACATCGAAGCCCAGACCAGAGCTTCTGAATGGCTCATTCAGAATGATGACCCTGGGCATCTTTTTGGCTCTGTTGGCAGGTCTCTGTGTCCTTGTGTCCTGAAGTTTGACGATAACTCCACAGAATTTGCCGCCCTGGTTGAAAGGAACAGGCAGTATCAGGTAAGGCGGAGGAGGGTTCTGCCCCTGCACGGGGTTCTGGGAGGTCTGTGCCAGGCAGAGTTATTGATGCTAAGTAGCTTGTTGACTGATGAGTGAATGGTGACAAGGACTGTGTCAATAGGAGCACATTCAAGGGCGCTAGGGGCCACAGGGCAGCTTCGTTGAAGCTACAGAATGAGGTCAGAGAGCACGCTTCACGGGATCCCATTTTCCCCATTGCCTCTCTGATGAAGGAATTCAAGTGTTGGTTGAAAGTGGTTGGTAAGACACGAGACAGGTTTCATTGTGTTTCCCCAGCTGTTCCAACCCCTGTCTCTTGTCTCCTCTGGCAGGAAGGAACTGAACAGCTGATCGAGAGTGGACGATACGACACCAGGGATGATTTCACTGTGGTTCTCCAGCCGTTCCTTGAAAATGTGGCCGTGCCAAGGACCCCGGTAAGGAAATGATGCGTTGAGGGTGAGGGGAGCCCCCAGAGGGTGTGCGGCCGCATTTTCTGCCATCTGTAACTGCTCCTCCCTTTCTGCCTGGTGACTAGGAGGGCCTGCCCGACAACTCCTACTTTGCCCCTGACTGTTTCCACTTTAATGTCAAGACTCACGCCCGCGCAGCCGTTGCCCTCTGGAAGAACATGGTAAGAACTGTGGTGTAAGAATTCTCTCTCCCAACCGGGCAGTAGGGGTGCACGCCTTTAATCCCTGCACTCTGGAGGCAGAGGCAGGCAGATCTCTGCAAGTTTGAGGCCAGCCTGATCTACAAGAGCTGGTTCCAGGACAGGCTCCAAAGCTACAGCAAAACCCTGTCTCGAAAAAACAAAACAAAACAGAATCCTCCTTCTGAGTCCAGCTGCCTGCATCTCCCCCTCCCCACCTCTGCATCTTGACCAGTCCACCCGGTCCACATTCCCCATCTTCTTGCTTCTTTATTCAGCTGGAACCTGTTGGCCATAAGACGAGACAAGAGAATTTTGAAATCAAGCTCCCTATCATGTGTCCGAACCAGGTAGAGTGGGCTGATGGGACACCCTCTGACTATAGAGACAAGAGAGTAGAGAAGGGTGGGGGGTTAAAACGGAAGGAGGAGCTAAGAAAGCAGATCTTAAGCAGTGGGGGAAATAGAATAGGATCCCAGTTTCCACTCACACATTGTCAGATTCTTGGAGTTTTATACTTAGCTCTCAGCCCTGTGACTTCCTCTGAGTCCCCACTGGGGACTACTGGACCAGGGCTTACATGGGAAGGAAATTGGAAGAGGAGGGATCTGCTTTTTCTTGCTTAAGCAGGAAGGATCCCAGGCTGCTGTGGGGCAAAGTGCCGGGTGGCAAGGCAGCCTGTTGGGAAGGGGCAGGATGGAGAAACAAGACCCGGCACCCTTAGCCAAGAGGACACATACATTCCTGGTAGCTACTTAAAGGTTCATTCTGAGTCTTGGGGCTGGGTTCAGGTTGTAGAGAAGGCCCTGGTGCATCCTGGGTGGGAGCACATGGTGGCCAGCCTTTCTGGAAGGGTCTTAGCGCTAACTGTGGCCGTGGGAAGGTTAGGGAAGGACATGTGTAGGCTGACATGAATCCTGCCATGGTTCACTCACCTTTTCCCACAGACCTTGCCGTTTCTGAGCACCTACAAGAACAGCAACCAGGTATCTACCTAAGTCCTCCTTTGGTTCACCAGGTCATGGTGTGGGTAGCCCCTGCTGATGCTTCCCATCAGAAAGCACAAGGAAGGCTTATCCCCTTCAGAAAATGATCTCTATCCTCACACCTTCCAGTGGGGGGGAGAGCAGAATAAACTCCATTCCAGTCAAATCACAGCCCCTCTGAGCCAGAACAAAGCTAGCCGCCCCTCTCACAATGGGCAGAGGGCAGAGGATGGGGTGGATCATTTTGGATGGCCCAAGTATGGCCCTGGAGGAAACAGATATCAGAGTCAGATGAACAGACCCCAGCTTGGTTGATATTCAGAATTATCTAGGATACCTTTTCCAGTGCCCCTGGAGGCCCCTCCCCAGGTATAGGACCCAAGGCTCTGTGATTTTCAAGCCTGCTGAGTGAACCTGATGCCTGTCTGACTTCTCTGCCCACCACCCCCTTGACCTTAAGATTCAGGGATTGGTTCTTTGCATTTAGGGTTATGGAACCTGGACGTTGTGCGAGGACAGAGCCCCTTCTGCCTCACCACCAACCTCAGGTAAGCTCCTGGGATCCCCGGGATCCAAGACCCCTCCACAAAGGCTCACATGCCAGTGAGCCATCTCTAAGACTCCATACAGTAACCACACAACACAGTTCTGACCAGTGTTTTCTAGCCCAGGTAGGCTTTGGCCAGCTCTGGCCTTTGGCAATACCATGCATGATAAGCCCCAGTGCCTTCTGGGCCAGGAGCTGATTCTTATCCTGCTTTCAAGACCTAAGCAGGGCCACACAGCAGACATGGGAGCTTGCCCATGGTTGGTCCAGCCCTGCAGGGCGGTAAAGTCCAGATGTGGATGAGGCCAGGGAGTCCCATCAAATGAATAGCTCTGTGGAAATGTGTCCTCAAACTCTGCCTACAGGTCTAGAAAGTTCTCTGGGCTCTTCAGAAAAGACTTGAGAGGAGGGAAAGTCTGGCATGACTGCTTCTTGAATTCTTGTGGAAATCTAGAACCCAGTTCTAAATAGGCTACCTATGGGCCAGCGTCTGTCTGGTTGGGCGCTTAGGCCACCCTGACTTCTCACATGGCGACTGGCACTAACGTAGACTCCTGCCTCACCTTCCCCTCCATTCCGTCATGGTGCCTTGCGTCCTCCCTTTTCTAGAACTCTTCCTCCCATTTCTCTATCTTCTAGCTTGATGAAAGTCTAAGAATTGTTTCTCTCTTATAAGAAAGTGCTGTTATGAAAGTTCTGCCAACAGAGTTTGGGCTCTCCAGCTCTATGTGGTCTGAGCGCGCATGGAATCTTGTTTGGGGCGTTGGCATGAAGCAAAAGCCCTAGACGGTGCCTGCAGCTCCTTTCCCGGACTCAAGCTTGTCCGCTTATTTTTCAGTGCATGCCCTGAGACCTGCAGACATCCAAGTCGTGGCAGCTCTGGGAGACTCTCTGACTGTAAGGACTTTTGAGCCCCCCCGGGGGGGGGGCGGTGCGAGATAGGGGTGAGCGTAGGCAATGGGTGTGGTGGGGCCTTCCAAGTCCTTGCCCTCCTACATCTAAAACCTGCACTCCCACCTTCTACAATCTCTCTCCCTTCTGCCCCTGCTCTCTCTGTCCAGGAGAATGGCAACAATTCTATTTTTGCAACTGCTTTATCGAGTAGGTGTGCAGGGGGAAAAAAATCTTTTTCAGGAATGAACTGAATATTCTCAGTTGGCAGAGGTTTTGAACACCCAACACCACATTTTGACATATGCAAAAATATGTCATTTTGACTCAAAATTCTCCTAACGATGCCTGTGTGGGTGCTACCCTCCCTCCCTTTTGAGCAGCCCAGACCCCCCCATCTGTTTCCTCCGCATCAACACAGAAGGCAGCTTTATCATCGGTGATGGAATAGGTTCTGCTCCTCACTTTCAGCGCTGGGCTGAGCCGCCATCCCAGGGCACCACCTTCTGGCAGCACAGCTGGGCTTTAGAAATGCCTTCCTGGAGGTTGTAAAGGAGAAAGAAGAGAAATGAGAGGGACTCTGTTGGAAATCCCCCCTCACAGCGGCTCCCACCTAAGCGCTTGCCCATGTCCACAAAGACCTGTGGTATTACTTGGTAATATTATCGGCATTAGTCCCATTTGTAAGCACTTGAGAATTTTCCAGTCTTTAAAAACTGTGATCCCAATTGGGCCCAAACCTCTCCTGTGGAAAGGCATGCCATAGTGAAAGAAGCCATAGCTGGGAAGGAGGGTCTCAGACTGATCCCCTCACTCCCAATCTGCATACCATTCTTGCTTCCACGAGTGCACTGGAGGCCATGCCTTCAGAACCCGTGTTCACAGTCCCCCACTTCTCTCTGACTTACTGGTTTTCTTGTGGAATTTGATGTTCTCAAAGGCTGGCAATGGGATCCGCTCCCAAGAAGAAAACCTCTTGGATCTCGACACACAGTATCGAGGACTGTCATATAGGTAATGTTAACCTTTGACCTCCTCTTCCCCAGGGCTTAGTTTGCTTGTTGTTTTGTTACCTTCTTAGTTTTGTGGATTTGTTTTGTTTCCTGGTCAGGGTCTCCTGGAATTTGGGTTGGCCTTGAACTATTTATGTAAGGGGAGGGTGACCCTGGGCTTCTAGCCCTCCAGTCTCTACCTCCTAGCTGCTGGGATTGCCTGCATGCACTGGCTGGGATGTAGGTTTAGCTCCTATAAATGCACAAATCTCAAAGAGCAAGGACAGGTCTAGAAAAGGCTTTCAGAGGAACAGCTGTATTTCTGCAAACTGTGAACATTGACTGAACAGAGAATATAATTTTGCTGTTAATGATCCTTTTATCTTTAAATTATGCAGAAAAAGTAAGCCAAGGTTCTTACCAAACTCCTGGGTCAGCAAATTCATCACCAAATGTGCCCGAAAAGCACCAAATCCTTGAGTCTCCACCTGCTCGTTTGCATATCTGTGTTCGTATGTTGACGCTCCTATGTTGGTCTTCATGTATGTATTCATGTCGTTTGTAGTCACCCTCTGCTTGTTTGTATATGTACACATCTCTACAGAAAACTGCCAAGACCCAATACTCACTTCTGGAGGCAGCAATGGTGGCAAGTTGCAATCAGTGGGCATTTCTGAGCAGCTCCTGTGTGCTGGCACAGGAATAGAGCTGGCTGGCTGGCTGGCTGGCTGAGAGGGCTCTGTGTCAGCTGGCTGCTCACTTGGCTAGTGTTTAGAAATAAAAACTTCCTGGATGCCATGGGATGGGAAGGGAGAGCGGGAATAGCCCTGCCAGCAAGGATGGAAGACTTCCCAGAGAAACTGGTACCCACATGTCTTTAGACAAAGTGAAGGGGTGAGAAGGGCACCCCAGATACAAACATAGAGAGGAGTCAGGCTTGGGGTGCCACGTGAGCAACTGAGTGTCCGTTGTGTGACGTTTCTTTCTTTCCTAATAAAGTCTGAGGTTTTGCATGCTTTGGAGTGATTAGCACGCAGTTAAGAACTTATCTAGGGAAACGCGACCACAGCCTGCCACAAGAGGGCAGAGCACTGAAGAGCAGCTGGCTGCCCAGAAGCACGCTTGCTTCTTCCTTTTTCGGGATGCATTCATTTCAAGCATCCTCCCTAAGAAAGTGGTAGCGGACAAGGTGGGGTGAGCAGACCCAAGGAAAGCCCCAGAAAGACTCATTTTCCAAGTTGAGAGAGAGGCAGGATCACAGCCGGTAGCCACCCACCGAGAAGTTCCAAAGCACCCTCGGCATGAAGGCGACTGCCTCTCCACTCAGAGCCCCCACATTACCACAGCCAGATCAGTGTGTCTAGGGGACTACCTGGAACAAGAAAGAACCTCTGCTACTCAGCACTCTCCTGAAAGTTGCTGGAGTCATGAGGGGAAAGGAAAGGGCTGCAGAGAGAGCTGCGGGAAAGGCCTGGGGGAGGCAGGGACACTGTCACTGTGTGAGGAAACTGTACACAAGTGTCCGCTCCAGAGGAGCACCCCTTGGGAGCGGAAGTGACTGGCACAGCCTCCCAGGTAGTGAGATCGCGGGGCTCCCAGTCTAGGTACATAAGGCCTCCTGCTAAGAGATTTCTTGCACAGCCACGCAGATGTTCAGCCACTTTCTGTTCTTTCCCAGGAATGAAATGCCTGAACTTCCTAGTTATAACCCCAATGGCTCATGGTCAATGACTGTTGTCACTTTAAAAACCCTGGATTTATCTTAACTATCCCGAATATCTTCCCCGAGTACACCTGTGTTGAGGACAGAAGTTCGAGGCTAGCGGCTAAGTGACAGTGGTAGCTGACTAGACAGGTGTTCCTCAGGGCTGCTCCGTGCGTATTAACTGTCCGAGAGGTGAGGTCCTTTGTGCTGGGGGTAAAACATTACCTGCTCTTTCCTTCCTGTACACGCTGGCATAGTAAGGACTCCCTCCGGGAAGTGGTGCAGCAAGGCCTCTCTGTTTGTTTTGGTGTTTCCTTTAATACTAGAATAATTTTTTTTTAAATATCTGTTAGCCCCAGGGGAAATGTCCATGAAGTAGACTGATGAGAGAGAAACAATTTTCTGGAGCCCACTCCACTGGGAATACTAGGCAATGCAATGATTCCAGGAAATCAAGAAAGCACCTTGGGCCTTTTCCTCCAAGGACACAGTAGGAAAAGTGGGCCTTATATAGACAGGGGAAAGGGGGCCCTAGGGTAGGGTTCTTTGGGGATGGGTGGTTGTGAATAGGTTGTAAATAGGTTTCCAAGGTCCCTTGGTCCATGAGACTGTGTGCCTATGGATATCCTTGTCAGCTTATCAGAGGGTCGATCTGAGAGCTGTCATTAGAGTGAGCATAGCTCTCTCTTTGGTAGAAGGACATTGGCTTGTTTGGGACTATTCTGTGGACCAAAATAAAATGCACTTAACCAAAGCAAAACGCATCTCCTTGTTTTTGTTTCCATGGGGACTTTAATCCCACATTTCTTTCGACACACATTTCCAAACACCTTCTGTACCTTTCTGCACGCTGGATGACAACAGATGAAGTCTAGCCATTGGGCCCATGTGTCACAGATTCCATTTCCCCAGGAGTCCAGGGTAGACCAGATGTTTGGCATCAGTGTCTCCTTTCATGTTTGGGTAGTTCTGATCAAAATGGTGACTTAAATACTTTGACTTTTCTGTGTTTATTTCTGTACTTGTCTTTTCTCCTCTTGGACATTCCATTCTAAAATGGCACTGGGAACACCTTTTGGTCTTGTTCTGCCTCCATCCCCCTCCCCCTCTTTTTTAAGTACCAAGGTACCTTTAAGAAATGAAAGTAGGAAGGTACAGAATCTATGTATGTGTTTGTATGTGTTTTTCTGTTTATTGAGGGAAATGTGCAGAAGACGACAGATGGAACAGTACGTAGATTCCTGATTTCCTTCCAAGTGGCTCAGAGAAGAAAGGGTTCAGAGCAACATCTTCATGGAGAGCTAGAAAAATAGAGTAGTTAAAAAAAAAAAACCCACTAGGCCAGGCCCAGACATGTGATGAGCCATGAGGGAGAAAACGAGTGATGTGGAGGGCGGAGCTTAGCAACTTCAATTTATGGCCATCTTTGAGAAGTCTCAACCAGTGGAGTAGCTTCTAAGTGTGTATTCTCAGACTCCCCTGGCCTGGAGTAACATGCTGGGACTAAGCAAATGGGCACAGAAGAAAAACATTAAATACCAAATATCTGAACATCTAAATTTTTTTTGTTTTATTCTTGTTTTATTCTTGTTTTGAGACAGGGTTTCTCTAACAGTTCTAGATGTTCTGGAACTTGCTTTGTAGACCATGCTGGACTCGAACTACAGAGATTCACTTGCCTCTGCCTCCTGAGGGCTAGGATTAAAGGCGTGTACCACCACATCCAGCTGAGTGTTTCTTTTTAAGATAGGCCTACGTATGTCCCCCCCCCCTTTTTTTTTAAGCATGTGGAAGGAAATGACCTCTTATACAGTGTTTTGAGGTTGGGCCAGATAAAATGAGATGGGGCATTGGAAGGTAGCCAGCTCCCATCCTCTGAATCTTCCACTGGAATCTACTTGATACTGGGCAGAAAAAGCTTATCTGCGCTTCTCAAGGTTTCCAGCTCCAGCTGGGCTTTAGTTACCCTTAGTCTCTGTCACATGGAAATGTCCACAGCTACCTCCTGAGCCTGGGACAGGAGAAAGAGCCATGGCCTACAGTCCAGTGCATGCTGGGCACACAGTGTCCTCAGATAAGTGTTTCCACCAAAGTGGGTGAGGAACATTCTTTTACCTTCAGATCCTAAAATAACGGGAAAATCGTTCACAGGTGAATCTAGAATGTTCCTAGGACCCCTCAAGAAGAGTTGAGGATTGCTCTTTGGTAAAGGTTGTATACTGACTTGGGTTCTTTCCTTTCCTGCCTTGCTCACGCCCTACAGTGCTGGTGGGGACGCGTCCCTGGAGAATGTGACCACCTTGCCCAGTAAGTAAATTCTAGGGGCTTGGGTCGGACTGCTCAAGAAAAGAATAGCACATTCTCGGGGACTAGCCCTGACACGGGAGGAAAGGACATCAGATGCCTGCAGATCTGAGTTTAATTCCTGCTCTTTCTATGCTCTTGTGAGGTGACCTAGAGCAAACCACCAAATGCCCTAGGCCTTGAGCGTTTTTAGCTTGGTCCATGAAATACTGAGACAAATCTGTAGGGGCCTTCACTGCGTTGTAAGTTGGGCAGAGAAAAATGCTGTGAGAAACTTCTGGCCTTACCTTGGGTCATCGCCTCATTCCGACCAAAAGAGGCCCTAGTTTCTGTCAGGCATATGTGCAACCCACTTCCTGGCCCCAGGAAGTGTGAAAATTATGGTGCTGCCCGTGGTGATGAGCCCCTAGGACGCTTTGTAGTGGAGAATACACCCTGGTCTTTTGTCTTGAGTTCTGTGCCTCGACTCTGCCTTTTCTCCTACAGATATCCTTCGGGAGTTTAATGAAAACCTCACAGGCTATGCAGTAGGCACCGGTGACGCCAATTCTGCGAGCGCATTCCTTAACCAGGCTGTGCCTAGGGCGAAAGCTGAGTATGACATTTGGGGGGCTGCAGAGAGGGGAACGGAGGCATGCAGTCAGTCAGTCCTTCAGAGATCCCTATAGAGTCTACAAGGGGCACTTCACCCTTCTGCCGCAATGATTTTGAGAGCGCTCTTTCCTGTCCCCGCCCTCATAACCAAAGTTAAGTGGCCTTGGACATGGGAAGGACTCGTGTCTCTCTAAGTTGCCTACTCCTTGATTAGGCCTTTAGACATCTTGACATCTAAAAGTTGAACTGACGAAGCAGTATTGCCAGTTTTTTGAGGCTCACTCTGACATAATGCCACTGGAGAAATCTCCTGTCCCCAGAGTCGCACAAGTAACACTTACCCTTTATGTTCAGGGAAGGCTTACTGCATCCAAGTAAAGATCTCCAGCCTGAGGGGCCCTCTGGACAAGTCTCTTGTCTTTCTAGTCCTGGAATAGAGCTAACAAAAAAACCAGACTGGAAATGTCCAGGGGGTTGCTGAGGCAGAGCTCCCTAACCTCCTGGGATGGTCTCTCAAGGAGGCACTAATTCTTCTAGAGACCCCAGAAGCCTTGAGTTCCTGCTTCTCATGGTTCTTGGCCCACCTACTGTTCCAGCCCACACCTTTACTTGGTGGGCGTGCCCCAACACCTGCTTTCTGGGCTCTACAATAGCAGTAGCCTGTGTCATGCAATTCCACTCTCCTTCCCAAGGAGACCATCATGCTCAGGCTTCTACCCGCAGCGCATGTAGTATTGGGAAAGCCTGGAGTGTGCAGGCCCTGTCGGGTAGGAGGACAGATGTGGATACTCTTCCCCAAAAGAAGGACTGACTTTCTCTCCTCAGGAACCTTGTGAGCCAAGTCCAGACTCTGGTTGAGAAGATGAAGAATGACCACGTGAGTCAGATTGATGGTTACTGATAAATGTTAGTTGTCTAGCCCACTAAAGTTTTTCCCAAATGAAGTGGTCTGTTGTGAAAAGCAGTGAGTGCCCTTTTGCTAGAAGCATTCGAAAGAGGTAGGAAAGGCCCCTTGTCTGAGACCTTCTAGAGGATATTTTACCAGGAGGGGTGTGGGGGAGGAGAAAAAGTGACCTTGAAGGTTCCTCTTGGTGCTAAGATTCTGGTCTATAAATAAAGCCTTTAAAATGCCACCAGCTCCAAGGTTCTGATTGTATTGTTTCAAGTGGACAAGGAAGTCACAAGGGACTGACTGATTTCCTAGAGCTGTGAGGATTTGTCAGAAACGATGAACGTTTTCCTCCCTTCTATGTAGAGAGTGAACTTCCTCCAAGACTGGAAGGTCATCACAGTCATGATCGGGGCCAGTGACTTGTGTGACTTCTGCACAGACACGGTAATCAGAGAGGGTTTGGGCCTGATCCTGACCTTGAACATTTGGCTTTGGAGATCGAGGTCCCTACAACTCACCCCAGGGGGCATCTAGCTCCAACCACATTGCCCACGTGTACACATAACTCACACATGCATTCACGCATGCATGCTCCTTACGGTCGACTTTGTGGTGACTGGCACCACATGCATGTCCCAGGGTGGTGAGGGGCCAGGGCACATGAATGGTGGCTGCTTTTACAGCTCTTGAAAGAGAAGAAACTATAGAGCCCAAAGCATTTCGGGAGAGCCTTCTCCATTTTCCACTCTAGTCAATGGTTCTGATCTTCTAGCCGGCTGTCAGGCATTCAGCTCAGATTCTAACATGCTAATATGCTCACGGATGGTGGGGAGAGGGTAACAAGTCCTTGGGGCTGGACCCGGAAGGGAAACCCACACCTGCCCCTCTACCCTCTCATTGGAACCAACCCCTCCCTTGCCCTTGCCTTTCTCTTTCCAGAATCGGTACTCTGCAGCCAACTTTTCTGACCATCTCCGCAATGCCTTGGACATCCTGCATAGGGAGGTGGGTAAGGGCTTCCGTAACTTGGTTACAGCTCTAGAATGGTGGAGGAGAGGAGAGGAAGGATGGAGCCAGCCAGGGGCATGAGCTCTGTCCCTGTCCAGAGGCTCCAGTCTTCTTCCCAAGTCAGCTGCCTTCTATTTGGAAGGCACCCCAGAGATCTCGGGTATCAAGAAAGGAAGGCACTGGGCACTAACGTCCCTCTCCAAGACATTCCTTAGTCTTAGCAGCTGGCCAGTGCCCAGGCTTGGCATTGCGTTTTGAACACAGAGTGTGTCTTAAGTAAGCCTCTTTATATATATCCAGCCTCACTCCTTCCACCCCACTGCAACCTTGTGGGCAGCCACACATTGCCGGGAAAATAGCATTCCAACCCCCAGATGTTCTGCTGGGTAACTGAGTCCCCATGTCTACTCAGAAGAAGTTGACCCGAGTCAAGCTGGCAGACATTGATCAGGAGCCAATGGCCTGGCAAACAAGTTGCCTATCACGCCATGCTTTGGGTCACTAGATGATGGCTGAATGGAGCTGAGCTCTTAGCATTATTGCCCTGTCCTAGAGGTACCATCTATGCTGTGGCTGTGCAGGGCACCCCCCCCCTGCCTGCTGGTAGAGACTTAATGTCATGCTTGGGCTGCAGCCCTCCATGAAGAGGTCCGATTCAGATTCATCTCTTGACCCCAGGCATGAGCTGAGCTCGAAGTCTAAAGGGAGCCTCTGTCCAAACCCGGGGAGCCCTTATCTCACCTGCAGCCTTCTCTTTAGGTACCCAGAGCCCTGGTCAACCTTGTGGACTTCATGAACCCCAGTGTCATACGGCAAGTGTTCCTGAAGAATCCAGACAAGTGCCCAGTACATCAGGCCAGGTAGGCGGGCAATTGTCATCTCATCCAAGAGATCTGCTAAGGCTTGGTCTGGCCTGCCCATTTAGCGGTGACTTCCTAGAGGCTCAGCGGCTTCATTCTTCCTGTCTATAAACAAGGACTTGTGCTAGCCTCATTCTCTTCTGGGAGGTCAAGAGCTTTGATTCTGTTCCTTACCCTATCCCAGGTGCCAGGCAGGAACTTCTGTCTCTGATAGCAAGAACCATAGGGGCTACTATCCGAGAGACTGAGTAGCCCAAACTGGAAAGAGCAACACAGAATGGTATTTCTGGGTGGCTAAACTACAGTGGAGATCAAGAGACAGAACACTCAGCCCAGGCACCTTGTCAGAAGAGGGGAGCTGGGGGGGGGGGGAGACTGTTTTGCTTCTGTAACTGGGTGGTAGGTACGCAGGTGTGTGATTCTTCATTCTCCACACCTCTTCCACGCACCTATTCACTTAACAAATCTCAAAGGGCTGGAGTGATGGCTCAGCCTTAAGGACACTGGCTGCTCTACCAGAGGTCCTGGGTTCAGTTCCCAGCAACCGCATGGGGTGCCCTCTTCTGGCCTGCAGGCAGAACACTGTATACATAAAAAGAATCTTTAAATAAAAAAAAAAAACACACAGAATTTACTGTGCCCCAGGCACTGTCTTGAAGGCTTTATACAGATGGTCTTGACTTGGGATTCTGACCTTTAGTATGGTGCAAAAGCCATGTGCACTCAAGAGAGAACATACTCAGAATACAGTCTTTTGCTGGACTGGGAATATGTAGTCCCATGCTCTCAAGTGACTCTGGAAGCCCCCAAGAAAAGCCGCCCACCCCAAGGGGAAACAGTCAGATCACTGTGGTGTATGGGCTGCTATGATACACTATTTTGTAAGTAAATATAGCAAATTATTTATTTTTCCTTTTTTGAGGATGTGGTACACATGTGTGTATGCATGTTTGTATGGGGGAGCACACACGTGTGGGTGCACATGCACATGTTTGTGCATGCCTGTGAAGGCCTCAAGTTGATGCCAGGACTCATCCTTGGCTGCTCTCCCACCTTATTTGAGGAGGCAGGGTGTCTCAGTCAAGCCCAGAGCTCACTGATAGGGCAAGACTCGCTAGCCAGCTCGCTCTGGGGATCCTCTGTCTTTACCTCCCTTGGGGGTACTTACAGGTGGACTGCTACGCCCACCTGGCATTCCAGGGGAGTCTAGGACTCCAAGCTCTGGTCCTCCCACTTGCACAGCAATGCACTTAAACCACAGGGCCCTTTCCCCAGCCCAGAAAATGAATTTTAACAGACAGTCTTATAAAGTTACCATGAGCTTATATTGGAATGTGAGTGCCATCGTATATCAAAGGTCGTCTTTAACTTTCCTCTTTATTTTAAGTGCATGTGATTGAAACTAACTCATAATCAAAGGAAGGCACTGGGATAGCATTAGAGGGAGTATCAGAGTCCTGGTGTGCCTGCTCCAATCCCAGGATGCATTGCCATTTTATGTTTTAATTAAACGTTGCGTTCTCGTTGCCTGAATTCACTTACTGGATAGACTGTGCCAGGCCTGGCCTCTGAAGTCCAGTTCTGGAGCTTGTTAAAGGAGAGTCATTCAAACTGTAGACCCACCCACCCCGCACCAGTCACTTTCTCTAGGGCCTAGGACAGGTGCCTCAGAACCTTCCGGCACTTGTGCTCCCAAACCAGGGCTTGACTTGACAAGACAGAGCGAGCCTTGTTACCTACCCACCCAGAACGTTTCATCTATGGCTCCTCTTACCTCCCCCTTTTATACAGTGTTCTGTGCAACTGTGTTCTGAGTCCAGGGGAGAATTCCCAGGAGCTGGGGAATCTGGAGGCCTTCTTCCAGTCCTACCAGGTAAGGTAGAGGAGAGCCCCCTTTCCATGTCTTCCTCCTCTGCCCTTCCATGACAGCCCAGAGCCCCCACCAGGCAGGGAGGCATGAAGAAAATAGAACAAGACATCAGCCATCCTGGGCCCCTCCCTCTGCTCCACCTGGCTGAGGATCTGTTTCCTTGGTTAGAAAAGCCCCCGTAGCATCCAGGTGACATTGGTGTGGCCTAAGCAGCTTTGGGGGTGGGGTTGTGAAACCTCCTTCTTAGTCAGTAGAACTGGGGTATCCCATGAAGCCACACTGGAGACCAGCTTCTCCCCATTTCCCTGGACTCCACACTCACACCAGTCGCCACAGACAGACCACAAGAAAAGGGATTATATAATGGCTAGTAGCCTGACGAGCTGGAGTGTCTTCTCTGGTTTTTATTTGTGTGTTTTCTTTCTTCCTTCCTTCCTTCCTTTCTTTCTTTCTTTCTTTCTTTCTTTCTTTCTTTCTTTCTTTCTTTCTTTTTCCCCTTGTGGGACTTTCTGCCAGCCCTTTAGAGATGGCATGTTTAAAAAACAAACTAAACAAAAACAAACAAACAAAAAAACTAAAACAATACGCCCATTTCCAAACTCTTTGGAACGGTATTTGCCATCAGGCTGAGTGAGCAACCTTGTCTAAAGGGTCTGGAGACAGGGACGGGGACAGAGATGCTGTGTGCTGCTTGTCCTTTCCCACCCCTGTGCTAATGGCTGCTGTTTGCGTGTATTTGTGTTTCCAGAGTAGCATGCGGCAGCTGGTTGAGTCAGGCCGCTATGATACCCGGGAGGACTTCTCGGTGGTGCTGCAGCCCCTTTTCCGCAATGCCAAGCTCCCCATCCTCGAGGTATGCTCCCCCCATCTTGAGCACGAGCGGGAGAACTGCTCAGGGCATCTGGCAGGAATGCATGAGACTGGGAAGGATGCAGAGAACCCTGCAGATGCTCCGCTGGCAGGCACACCTGAACACAGGCATTCTGCATCCCACAGACAAGGCTGCCACAGCTGCCTCTGGGGATACCGTGAACCCCACAGAACAGCAGTGAACAGACGTGCTGTCTCCTTCCTAAAATCAGATAGAGCATGAAAGACAGGCAAGACTTACAGGTATCCAGGTCTACGTTAGTGACTTGGGGCCGCGCATGTGGTCTCTCTCACATGTGGCCCACCCCGGGGCCATGTTCTTTGTGGGACACAAAGTCCGTGTGCCCAAGAGCTCTGTGGGCAGAGCAGGTAAAGTCTCTATCCCAAGACGTCCGACAACTTGGGAAAAAGCTGGAAGGAGAACAGAGTGGTGTATCCAGACCCTACAGTGAGAAGAGCTGGCGTCAGGTGACCTGCTGGCCTCATGTTAGCTCTGGGTAGGCCCGCTTAGTGTGCCCTTTAATGTCCTCTGCCTAATTATGGAGGCTAAGGGTTAGGAAGGACATGCCCCTGACCCCATCCCCCACCCCACCCTAGCTAGTTTGGTGTTAGCTCCTCTTCTCTTCAGTGTGATAAAACGCCTGACAAAAGTTTGTTTGGGCTTGCTGTTTAGTTTAGGAAGAGACACAATGTATCCTTGCAGGGGTGGCCCAGGCAGGAGCATGAGGCAACCGGTCACATTGCATCTACTGCCCGGAAGCAGAAAGCTAGGAATGCTGGTCCTCAGCTAGCTTCCTCTCCATGGGCAGTCCAGTAACCCAGTCCACATGGTGTGGATCCTCCCGCCCCGCCCCCCCCAATTCTCCCAGTCTAGAAAATCTCTCACCAACATGACCAGATGCTTGTCTCTTTGGGGAGTCCAGATCCTGTCGGGTTGATGTCAATATTTACTTGTCAGGACTCCCCAAGACTCCCTGGGGAACTAAGAAACACACTTTTCCACTTCCAGCATGAGGCATTATGCAAATGTGCCCAAACAGGGCATTTTTAAAATAAGACGTGGAAAATAAGACGTGGAAAATGTAGAGGCCGGAGAAGGTACGGCTTGAGGTCCCCCAAAGCTATTTCTCTGTAGGAATGCCATTATGTCCCTGACATGGTCCCAAAGGGAAGAGAGCATGTTGTGATCATTCCCGAGGATCACATGGCCTGTGGCTCCCTTGAACCCCACAGGACCTTGAGGAAATATGCTTGTGTCTTTCAGAACGGGCAGCCAGACACATCCTTCTTTGCCCCAGACTGCATCCTCCCCAACCAGAAGTTCCACTCTCAGCTCTCGAGAGCCCTCTGGGCCAATATGGTAAGATAAGGACTGCTTCTGGCCCTGCAGTCTTACCCCACAAAGGGCCCGAGGAGCCACAGCTGGCACAGCTGTAGCGGGCTACAGCTTGGCCCTAGAGAATCCTGGATGACGCAGCCAGGTTGCACTGCCAACTGTCCTCTGTGTTAGAGCCCCCCGGGGAGACGGCTGAGGGGGTAAACTGAGTTCAGATCCTTAGGGCTCATGTAAAAGCCGGGTTTGGGGGTGGGCATACCTCTATAACCCCAGTGCTGAGGGACGGAGATCCCAGGAGCTTGCTGGCCAACCTGTCTAACCGGAACAGCACACTCCCAAGTTCAAGTCAGAGTCCCTAACTCAAACAATAAGGTGGAAAGCAGTGGGGGAAAACCCTTGACACACTGATCTCTTACGTCCATACAAGCACAGACACCAATTCATAAATGTCGCGCGCACACACACACCAGAAACCCCTCACTTATTCACCCTTTGCGGTACACCACTACGTATGCTAGGCGCTGAAACCATGTACTCAGTCTCCTTTAGCACCTCCGCAGTCACACAGGAAGTGTTTTGAGTTTCCAGGGAACCTAGCTGACTCTGGATTCTACTTGCCAGTGCCTGACAGAGCCACAAGTCAAAGCCACACCCCCAAAATGAAGTTCTGATGTTCACTTGAGCAGAAACAAACTTGGTGTGTTTCTTTTTTCTTTCCTGATCAGCTTGAACCTCTGGGAAAGAAAACAGACACTTTGGACCTGACAGCGTTCATAGCCATGGCCTGCCCGACCCAGGTAGTGAAGGAGGGACTGCTTGGTCTGTCCTCAGAAACTGGCCAGACAGACCTGCCCCTCCTCTGCCTCCTCCTGTTCCTCCTTTTCTTCCCCCTCCTTTTCCTCCCCCCTTCCTCTTCCTTCTCCTCCTCCAACTCCTCCAACTGGGTTTGCTCTGTCCCTAGGCTGAGAGATGGACTTGGGGGCAGGGGAAAGAGAAATTTGGCTGAGCTGCTTCTTGAAAATGGGTGACGAAGTTGGGTCCACACAAAGAAAGAGGAGCCTGGGTAGCAGAAGCCAGGAAGGCAAGAGAGTGTGGAGCGGATGGGAATGTCTGGATATGGGTGAAAGAGCCGAGAGAAGGACCCGGGAGTCCAGAGCCTGGACTGGGTGTTCTCCCCTTGAAGAGGGCCTGCAACAGGGGGCTCAAAGGGAGAGACCGAGGTGCCATCAGGCAGGGCTCAAGAGAAGCAGCCTGAACTGGCATGAGGAACAGCTCAGGGCTCCTTTTAAGGAGGAATATGTTAACCGTGATTTCAGGCCTGGAGTGGGGGCAGGTTCACGTTCCCATTGCCTTCAGCTCCTGTTTCTGGTCTTGTCTTATGGCTTTTTAACCAAATAAGGCCAAGGCTAGAGAGCCCTTGGTGGCCATAAAAGCAGAGTGCCTGACCTAGTGTGGGAGGCTGGGTTTCCAATCTGGGTCAGGCTGCAACCAGCCTCCAGCCCCACCCTCCCCCCACCCCCTGCCTCACCCGATCCACTCCTTGCCAGGCAGAGCCTCAGAAGGCTTGCAGCTCCCTTGGGATATCTGCTGGGGATCCCAAGAAAAGGGGAGGCCCCGATCCTGCCTCCCGCTCCCGTTCAGCTGTCTTTTCCATCTGTCTTATATAATCTAATATACCATGATCAAGAGTGGCAGGAGGAGAGGGGATAAGAGCAATGGAGCAGAGAGCTCAATGGCTGGATCTAGTGCCCCAAGCAAAGAAGAAAGTCAAGTCACGTGATTCTCAGTGTGCCTGGGTAGCTCCAGTGCCAACGATTGATCAGATGCTGGGTAAAAGGGCTTGGGTGAGGCCCCTCTATGCCATGTGGGAACATATTCACAGCCACTTCCTGAGGCTGCCCAGGGGCATTGAGGTGGAAGAGCCTGGACAACCTGGGCAGTAAGGGGCGTTTGAGGACTTACAGCAGTGATCATGCCATAAGAATTTCATTTTTCTTCTGTTTATGTGCTCTTGTATGTACGGGTGTGTACGCATGCGTTCACTGAGGCCAGAGGTGGATGGTGAATGTTTCCAGCTGCTTTTCACTTTAGTTTTAAGACAGGCTTTCCTAATGACCCTGGAGCTAACAACTTGACTAGGCTGGCTAACTAGTAAGTCCCATGATCCTCCCGTCTCCACCTCCCCGGGGGTCTAGGACTACAGGCTCAAACTTTGACGTCTGGCTTCATGTGTGGGTTTTGGATCCAAATCCAAGTCCTCATAATTCATGTGGCAAACACTTTACCAACTGGGCCATCTCCCCAGCTTATAGTTGAGTTTTTCAGCCCTTTAATAAGCTATAGGACAACATTGAATATCAACTACAAGAGTCCCCTCCAAAGTGTCAAATCTCAGCCGTCATGAGCTCTTCTTCCCCACAAATATATGAGATGCTAAATTGAGGTCCCAACTCTGGGTCAGGGAAAATTTCTTCACTGTGAGCCCCAAGGCAAATTATGCCCCCTCTCTGTCCCGGTTCAGGCAGGGCGCCCCCAAAAGGAGATGCTCTACCTAGAGTCTCAAGCTTACCTCCTCCATTCTGCAAAGAATCTACCCTAACTATTGATGAGGTGAGGTAAGACCCAGCCTCCTAGAGCCTGTAAAAGCCCAGCCCAGGAGAAGCTGTTGCTAAGCAACCCTGGAGCCCGTTCCAAAAGGGTCCATCTGTTGGCCAGCCCAGCTTCACTGCACAGTGTCTCAGGTACCATCTGCTTGCTGCCATGTGCCTCGGAGCCATGCACAAGTCCACCCATATCTCAGTGTGAGCTGATGGGAAGCCAGGCAGTGAATATTTTCATCCAGGCTGTATCTAAACATAGAAGCAACAAGCAGGACCTGGGGGATGAAGGCGGGGCAGAGGCAGCAAGTTAGGAGTGAGCTCTTCCAGAAGTGCCCTATTCCTCCTCCATCCCCAGCCTCACGGCTACCACATTCTGCTGTGCCAGGCAGGGTGACATCACAGCGCACCGCACCGCGGTTTGGGGATGGGTTTGCAGGTGGGGTGAACTGTGGACTGTTCACCATTCCCTACCATAACTGTCTCCCTGCCCTTCTTTCCCCTACTGAGCCATCTGGAAATAAGCTCTGTCCTTATTTATTAACCTGTCACAGTTACGTTCCTTGTCCTTGGAATCCATTCCTCCCTGACTTGGGAAAGGCTTAGGTGCCTTCTTTTTCTTTTTTCTTTTTTTCTGGTTGCCTCCCTTCCTACCTCTTAGTGGCATTCCTATCTCTAGCCCTGAAAACGAGGCCCCTCTCAGACTTCCCTGTCCATCTTATGGTCTTCTCTGGGTATGTGGGCATCCTCAATGGAAAGCTGATCTATTTCTAGAATCCCGCCCCGCCCCCCTTGAACGTCATAGCTCCAGCTTCCTCGGTCTCTCACTCTACCTGTTTTTTTTTTTTTTTTTTTACTTCCCAGACACCAATCCTCTATTTCCAGACCCTTAAAACACATTTCCTCTTGGAAGCTACATATGGTATACGCTTACTGCTCCTACCAAAGAAAGCAGGGAGGGGACTGATGTATCCAAAGCCCATCAGAAAAGCCCCCTTCCTTCTCTGCAGACCTTCCCATCTAGCTGTGCAGCCGGGTTAGCCAGCCCCTGACTGAACCGCTGGCTCTTGCCTGGACTCTTCCTCCTTGACAGCCCACGGAAACCGCGGGGCAGCGTCCCCTCTACCTGTTCAGGCTGGCAGCCAGGAATCTCTCATGGAGTCGGCTCCACCCCAGGCCTTTAAACCAGCCTGACTCATGCACACCAAGCAACCAAAAGCCAATAAAAGCAAAATCCCAAGGTCCCTTTGTCCTCAGATCCCTTCCAGCACTTTCTCCTCTCCCCCAACTCATGGTTCCTAGGGTCAGATAAATAGTTATGGGACTTCTAGCTCTTCCAGAAAGATAGAAATGAACTGTGTCTCCTGCTCTTTCTATACTGGCCACCCTGGGACCAGATCCAGCCAGGACTTCTCTGTGGAGGGAGAATCATAATTAGCACCCACGCCCAGTCTTATCCCCAGGGATTGTTCGTCCCCACATCTTGCGTCAGCTCCCTCGACAAATTCCACACTTCGAGGTCTGCCGGTCTTCATGGCCTAGGAGTGTCTCATGTCCTTCTCCCTTGTGCCCAGGGGACGGGTCTTCCCCTGCCCTCCTCTCAGTGTTGCTCTGGGTGCAGGAACCGGACACCTAGGCTGCGCTCCTGTGACTGTTGAGGGGGATACTGCCGACGCTGGTCTGGGACGGCCTAATGAACTATGCTGCGAGCCGTTACAGGCTTCTCTGTCCTGCACTGGCGACAGCGCCTGAGAGCCCCTGGTCTCTGTTTCAGATCAGAGTGCTGAGACTGCGAAGAAAAGGGGAGACAGGCCTTAGCATCAGGGTTCTCTGTGTAGCCCTAGCTGTCCTGGAACTCGCTCTGTAGACCAGGCTGGCCTCGAACCCACAGAGATCTGCCTGCCTCTGCCTCCCTAGTGCTGGGATTAAAGGCGTGCGCCACCATCGCCAACCCGGCTGGCCCCAACAGTTTAACCTTCCTCCTTTCCTTCTGTCCTCTGTCTTCCTCTTCCTCCTCTTCCTACGGCTGCCCCTCCTTGAACCAAAATAAAGCCTCTCCTACCTGAGTTTATGGTGGAGAGTTGGTTTACATCTCCTGAAATTGATCTCTACGGACATCTTTTCCAACAATCTGACTTTCCCCTCTCGACTCCCCAAACCTGTTCCATTTGGTTCCCATTTTTTTCTAAGCCTTGGTCTTTCTGTTCCACCGGCATGTCCCATGAATCTACCTTTCTGTTTCCTGGTCCAGACCTTAAGCTGACCTTGCTTCTCTTGGTTTTGTGTCTCCTCGTTTGTTTTTCTCCTGGTTCTCCCCTGCTGCCTCCTCCCTTCTTTGATTAACCCATCACCTTCACCTGGGTGGACTGGGCGTGTTGACAGGGCTTGTTTCAGCACTGATTGTAGCACAGATAGGTGAGGAGGGCCTGCCTGGAGAGCGGGTTAGTCAGGGGGGAAATGACTGAAAATACAGGAAGCCACCTTAAAGTAACACACGCAGCACAGGGGGAAAAGGACAGGTGATAAAATATATTGATAACCATATAACCCTTCTTCAGAAGGAAAAGTGCTGAAATGTGAGTCTTTTGCCAGGGGGAAAAAAAAAAAAAACAAGAAGAAAATAGGTAAGACTGAGTACTGCGGAGAAGTGTAATTGCTCCGGGTCTTCATGAGGTCATGGAGCCCAGACCGCAGGATGTGTAGACTTTCTCTGAGTCTTTTATTTGTGCCTCCCTGGTTAATAAGGGTTTACAAAAACCCTTCCAGAAATGACTGAAGTTCTGTCTGTGCAGTTCTTTGCCCTTCAATGCAGAACCCTGATAAGTAAACCTAGAAGTCAGGGCGGTTAGCTCATGCACAGCCTCCCTGCTGTTAGATAACCTCTCAGTGTGATTTCTGTTTCCTCCTAGGATGAGCCCTTCCTGAGAACCTTCCGGAACAGTAACTACACGTACCCTTCCGAGCCAGCCATTGAGGTAACCTCTGACTCATGTCTGTGTCTCTCAGACACAAGCCAGTCCCACCTGCCGGGGACTCAGGGCGTGGTGCAGACTTCACTGTTAGCTTAAGCACAAATATACCCTTCTTACATACTGGGAATTGGAATGCACAGAAAAGGGTCCGGAACTGAGGCCCCAGGATGCTCCTGACATGTTCTCAAGTTGCCTACCTGACGTCAGCGGCCAAGCAGAGGAAGTGCCTTGACCTTTGCCGTCCTGGGCTTAGCGACATTGTTTTAATTAAGCATCTCAGCCTTGCAGAGGTGGACAGTGGAGGTGGGGAGGGGTGTCAGGGTGGGACAGGGGGCATGAAGTGCCATCAACGTCCTGAATGTGGAACCCTAAACCAAGTTGGAAAGAATCTCTGTGCCAGGGGTGGGGCCTGGCAGGAAGCTGACGCATATCCACACCAACCCCCGCCCCCCAGCCTTAACTGGATACAAGTTACTTGGCCCCGCTCTGAACTTTCAGAGCTCTGTGGCTTTCAGGATCGACACCCCAAAGCTGGCTCGCCTGATCCTGTGCCATACCGCACCATACACATCACACCCTGGTCCACCGGGACAAGCATTTCACGTTCATACTGAGGGCTGGTGGGGATGTAGAGAGGCATGTAACACGATCCTGACCTGGGTAGTTAGAGCCCAACAGAGTTCACACCTGTGATCCTATAACAGGTGTATACTGTAAGTGTATGCTATGTGCCATACGCTAATCTCAGGGAGTTAGAAACCGATGGGACTCCACTCTTACAGAATCCCATCCACTGAGTTGAGACATCTAGGCCATAGTTAAGTGATCATTTCCGATAGGGACAGCCATTGCCCAGAGAAGGGAGATGGGACAAAGACCCAAAGACTGAGGGATCAATTCTGTTGCATTGTGGTTGCTGAGTCTGTCTGAGAAGGAGAGAGTTGAGTTGAAACATGCAAATCAAAAAGATGTCAACTGCCCGGAAGACCAGAAAAGGCCAAACCGAAGGGCCAGAAAGCTTGGAGGCTGGGGGCAGGAGGGGGAGCATGCTGAGCGTAGCGAGGAAGAGAAGGAAGGTCAGAGTGACTGGAGTCAGGTCATGGGAAACGCGGTGAGAGAGGGGTGAGATCAAAGCAGTGCCGGGGGCCAGATCACAGCCCCAGTGACTGGGCATGAGGGCTGGGGTTCGGATGAAGAGCTAAGGGAAGCCCTGGGAGGTTGGAGGATCTGGTACACACCTTTAAGAGACTTACCTCGCTGCCGCATGGAGGCTATATCAGACATCAGGGACTGGGGGGAGACTTGCTTTTTGAAATAGAGTGACGAGTAGCTCAGGCTGTCCTAAAACTCCTGTAGCCAAGGATGATCTTGAGCCCCTGATTCTCTTACCCCACCTGCCAAGTCCTGGGGTTACAGGTGTGCACCACCACACCCAGATTTTGCTTAAGTCTTTGTTTGGTTTTTGAAATATGATCTTGCTCTATAGCCCAGATGGGCCTTTAATTCACAATGATCCTCCTGCCTCAGCCTCCTAAATGCTGGGATTACAGGTGGGAACTGCCACACCTAGAAGAAAGATCTTTTGTAAGCCAGCCAAAGCACTGAGAAGAGACTTAGTGGAAGGTGCCAAGGAACTGTCAAGTGTGACGTCCTAGTACAGCCGTGTGGCTGGGAGCTGTGTCATCTTCAGGCTCCCTGAATTCTCTCTGACTCATGTTAACCCCAAGGAAAAAAGTCCTGCTTGAACCAATGACTTTTCACTGTCCTATGTGACTGAAAAGCCTTGTCAACCAGGCATTCATCTGTTCATGTTCCACTTCCCAATCGGATACTAAGAGGAGCAACCACTACGCTAAGCGCCAGATGGGCGGTAGAGAACAGAGTGGGTCTCTGCCTGTTCTCTTGGACCTTTATTCTCGTGATCTTTTCTTTCTCTGTTAGAAGAAAGCTCAGGCTAGAAGGGTATTGCTTGTTTTAGCAGACTGCTGCTTAAAGTGGGCAACATCAACACAACCTTTGTTGCAAAGTCCTGGTGGTATATCCTGGACCTACTCTGTGTACGTATAGCAAGATGGCAGGACCCTGGGCAGTCCTAGCTGAGGTCACGGCATGGTGTCTTCCCCTTTGTAACAGATGTACACGCTCGGATCTAATCTGTATGTGTCGTAAAGAACACGCTTAACTCTCAGAGATTTCCATGGCGTGGTAACTCTAGAACTTTCCTTCAAAGTTGCACTTTTCCCAAGTGGTTGTTCTTGACTTCATAAAATGTCTAAACAGATGGGTGAAACCACTGTGACCCGTTGAGGAGGTCCTTGGGATAAACGGATCTACTGGATTAAGCAACTGTTTAGGAGAGAGTTTGGTGAAGCCCCCCTCCTTCCCCACCCCATGAAAGCCGCACTTATGTCAAAGATTCTTCAAGGTTGATTGATGAGGATTTCTTGAATGTTACAGATCCAGAGCCAAGTTGTTGTGTACCGTCTTTAGTCTCCTTAGTAGCTGTTCATTGTCCAACTCTGTGCCCAACCAAAATCCTTGTGACTATCAGGGGAAACTTTTTAAAAATACATTAACCAAACAGATGAACCACTAACATCCATCAATGCCAAAGCCCAAACTGTCACTAGGTAGCATCAGAGAGGTCATTTTCCTTGTTTCCTGTAACCCAGATACCTGATGTCTCCATCAGTGGACTTCTTTTGTTCTGTGACTATAAAAAAACCTCACAGAATCGTTTCTACGTTGGAGCAGATTATCCGGGGAACCTAAATCTATGTTCCTGAGCCATGGGTACTCTTTTATTTTTTTTTCATGTTTTTCTCTCCCTTTAAGGAAGAGTTGTGTTTTGAGTGACAGTTTATCCTCCCTCCCACTGAGATGAAAACTATGTTTTGATTGACAGTTCTCACTCGCTCAGGAGGATGTGAGAAAGTTTGTCTTTGGATAACCTTTCTGAGGCTCTGACAGTTACTCACCATCAGTCGAACCTTTGGGGGAGGCTTTCCTGCACCCCCAGTGCACTTCCATTTGGGCAACGCTAGTTCTTCGCCAGTCCTCTTGAATTGTCATTTCTGTACCTTCTGCCTCCCACCCTACCCTGACTCCCCCTGGCACCTGGAAAATCTACCCTTTATTAGAGACCAGGACAGTTGACTGAAAGTGTCCAGTGTGGCAGATGTCCGGTTTTGCTCGTGGGATGGGGGAGGGTTGATGGCTCTGAGTTAAATAGGCCAAACAGGAAAGATGTGCAGGCACCAGAGGCTTTGCAATTACGAAACTTCGGTATTTTCATAAAAATATTTTAATGGGTGGTTGTTTAGACTCTTGCGTCATAATTAATGTCAATCAGCTTGGTGTTAACAGCACACACCAAACACCCCAAAGCACGCCTGGGATCGCTCATGTTAGCCATGTAAAACCTGTATCCTATGCAGAACCAGTTGTAAAAATTCCCTGTTTGCTCTCCTTGTCTTGTGGCTGCTGACTCCATTCAATTGTAGATGACTTGGGAAGAGAAAGGCTGTGCTCTGTGTGTTTGTCTCTGTGTGTGTATGTGTGTGCGTGCGTGCATGCACGTGCACAAAAGCCTACTTCTAATTTCCTTTTTCCACACCTACAGTTACTATGCCTACCCTTCTGACACCCCCTCCCTATCCGGCCAGTGATGTATTTCTAGGTTCCTGGGCTGACTCTTCTTGGGCGCACTTTGCCTGCCCGTGAGTGACTGACCCTCTGTTTTTCTTCCTCCTGACTCAGAACTGGGGCAGTGACTTCCTATGCACAACTCAGAGTCCTTCCAGCAGTGTGCCCAGCTCAGGTAAGTACAATCATCACACACCCTTCACAAATTGGGTGAGAGACCTGTAGGTGCACCCTAGAGTGGTCCTTGCTGGTCTCATTGAAAGGCAGAGCTTCAGGCTCGGAGACAGACCGGGAAGTGGCTACTGCTGGGTTCCCTTCCATGTGGAACGGCTCAGGCCTCCTCCCCAAGTACTGCTTACTCTCAGTAACTTTCACTCTTTGGAGTTTCAACACTGCTCCTCAGGCCTCCCTGACTGGTGAGACAGGTGCAGCCAGGGATGTGGCCCTAGCTGCCTATTCCGTGTGACCCACGCTGGAACTCTGCTAGGCCACCCATAGGGCGCCTGATGGCATCACACACTTCAGAGCCTTAGCGTTCTGAATGAATGGAAGAGGCTGTGCTGGTGAAGCCTTGGGCTAGAAACAGCCCAGGAAGTTGTGGGCTGTGGCAAACTCACCGGTCTTGTTTACTTCATACTGTAAAAGGCCAACACCCACCTGCTCTCCTTTTGCCCGTCTCTCCTAGTCCATGAGCTCCGACCAGCAGACATCAAGGTGGTGGCAGCTCTGGGTGACTCTGTGACAGTGAGTACTAAGCCACGGGCCAGGGTGGGCCCCACAGGGTTTAGCCTGGCTTCGCAGAGCCAGTTCTTCCTCTGCCTTCAGTAGGGAGTCCCCTTCCAGGCATGAAGCATGGATCCCAGCCCGCCATCTTCCGTAGCCCTACTTAAACTTCACCCCGTGTAACCCCCCCCACCCCATCCCACTCCCTAACATCCCATCAGTCCACAGTTGCCTGAATTCAACTCTGTCAACACAGTCCTAAAGAGTGCCAGGTCTTCTCTACACATTGCCCGGAGCTCCTCACCCCACTTAAGGGCATGTTCCTTAGGGACAGAGGGAAACACAGTTCAGTCCTGGCCCAGTCGCATGAGACCACTGGTCAGCTACTGCTCTGTGCACCGTGCTCTCTCAGCATTTCTTAAAAGGCAGCGTTAAACAGTCATAGCCCTCCAGCTAAGGCAGCAAGAAACTTATGGGGGAGGAGCGTCTTGAGGGTGACATATACATATGGGACTTTGAAAATGCAGGTCCGTTCCTGTGGGAACAAAGCCACCCCACAGTGAAGGAAGTGAAGGAATTTTCATTGTGGTCCAGACAAGGGAAGGGAAGGTAATGAAGAGCGCAGACCAGGCTCGACAACCATGACTTCACGGAGGGGAGGGGGGGGTATGCGTGCAGGGGAAGAAGGTGATAGAGTAGAGGAAGGAGACCATCAGAGCCACGAGTCTTTCAGTGTTGCTTTGTGTGTTGGGATCACAATAAATAGCCCTGACTGGCTCCAACATGCTCCATAGCCCAGGTTTTGCCTCAAACTCCCAGCAAGCCTTAGGTTTTCAGCTGCTGGCATTATAATAAGGCATGAGCTACCAGGCCCTGCTGAGGCAATATTGGTTGTTTTGTTTTGTTTTGTTTTGTTTTATTTGAAAGACAGCAAGTAGCGCTGCCTAGGCTCAGACTTCCTGAGGATGACCTTAAACTCCCAGTCCTCTTGGCCTCTGTGACTAGAGTGCTGGATTATGGGTGCACACCACTGAACCCCATGTGTTTGGTTCTGAGAACCGAGGCCAGGGCTTCATGCAGGCCAGGCAAGCACCTTACAGACTGAGTTGTATCCCTAACCTTGGAGCAAGATTCATGTGGTGATATTAAATTGGTTTTTTTATTTTTTTTTTTTAAATAACTCGTTTTAATTTATCTTACGTGTATTGGTATAAAGGTGTCAGATCCCCTGGAACTGGAGTGACAGACAGTTGTAAGCTGCCATGTGGATGCTAAGAATTGAACCCAGGTCCTCTGGAAAGAGCAGCCAGTGCTCTTAACCGCTGAGCCATCTCTCCAGCCCACTATTTTTTTTTTAATCTTTGTTTAATTCACTGATTACAGCAAACGTGTTACTTTGGTAAATGTCAAAGATAGACTGCTTTTTTTTTATTAAGAAAAATATAAGATGGCAGCTTCAGAAATCTTCATAGAAAAGAAGTTAGAGACGAGGAAGGAACACAGGGAAGTAACTGCAGGGTATGATGTCCCCACGGGGTAGGGTTTGACTTTGGCCCTGCCTTGGAGGGGATAGCAGGGAGATTGTGGTCAGGGAAGGGTGAGAAGGAACTAGGGGTTCCTGGGGATGAGGAGGGGGTTCAACAGTCTAGGAATGGGGTGGAGGAGGGGAGCAAGGACAGCAGAGCAGCTGAAGGCCTTGGGGCTTTGGAAATAGCAACTGGTCAGCATGCTTCCATCTGAGGTGTTGAGTGGTCAGAAATGCAGGAAGCAAACGCTGGGGTCAGAAAGTGAATGCTGGATTATGGCATCCCACACTGGGATCTAAACCCTGAAGCAGGAAGAGAGACACATGGAAGTGTCAGAGTCAGAGGCAAATGACAGAGATGCAGAGAGCTGTGGCCGCCCTGGTCGTAGGAAGGGAACATGGTGGCACCTATGAGCTCAGGTGCGATACCAGTGTGGTCTGTAGCAGGCACACGAGTGCTTCCAAGAATATGAACAGTACAAATGGAAGGACCTTCACTGGGGGGCAAGGGGAGGGTGTCAGAAAGGATCAGTGGGACCAAATGAAAGTCTAGGAGAAGAACTCAGACCTTAGATGTGGAGAAATAGAAGAGTGGACCCCTTCCCTAGAGAAGGCCACGCTGAGTATTGGCTGCTACACAGGGCCAGAGGGCCTGCCTGAAGGCCCTCTAACTCATCACCAGGTCACAGCCTTTCGTAAGCATCTCTTGGCTTTTCACAGACAGCCTCGGGAGCGAGACAAAGTGAGTCCAGCAGTCTAACCACCTCCTGGAGGGGGCTGTCCTGGAGGTAAGAGTGTCCATAGATCAATTCTATAGGGGCATAAGAAGTGGGCTCCCTGCCACCTGCTCAGGACCAGGTCTAGGTCCCCATGGCCCTACTCTGATATCCAAGGAGACTCTGTGATGTTTGTACTAGCCCTGAAGATGGTAGGAGCAATGCCCCAAGGACAAAAATCTCTCTGGCCTGACTCCTACCTGTGACAACTCAGGAGGCAGCAAGTCTGTGTGACTTTGACAAAGTTACTTTTCTCTTCCCCAGCATTGGAGGAGATGGAACGTTGGAGACCCATACCACACTGCCTAGTAAGTAGCCCACACCAAGAGATCCCGGCACCACAACCATAAATAACCCTCACCGAGGCCAGGGCCTTTTGCCTAGAGTTGGAGACACAGGAAATTATCTGCCGGGAAGAGAGTTAGCTAGCACCAGAAAGATAAGGGCCCTCCTGCCACATACTTGGGACCCCAATAGGCCTACCTCAGTTCCTTTCACCTGAGCTCTCTGCTTTCTCTATCTTTAAAGACATACTGAAGAAGTTCAACCCTTCCATCCTTGGATTCTCCACCGGTACCTTGGAAGAGACAGCGGGATTAAATATGGCCAGAGAAGGGGCCAGAGCTCAGTGAGTCGATGTGGGGACCAGCAATGAGATCAGGGTGGGAAACAGGAAGTGACAAGGGGCACGGTGTCTAGTACCCAATTTGTCTGTCAGGGGCATGAACCGCCTGTGCAGAATGGCGCTCAGCATCACAAACCACTCGGTTCTCTTCCTCCTTCACTTTTCTCTCTCTGTCTTGCCTCATATCCTTGAATCTAAAAGAAGAATTTTTTTTTTTTTTAAAAAACTGTGTTTTGACACTAGGGAGTTAGATGTCAGAGCTCCTCAAATAGCATGGCCGTGGTTTGTTTTCACTGGGATCTCTGTTGTTGACAGCAACCCAGGTAATTAAGGCTGAAATGCCTGACCGGGTTCATTGATTTCCTGCGTGGAGCGTGCTGGGCATTTGCTTTGCAGAAGGCTTGCTGCGTTCTTGTCACCAGGGAGACGGCACAGGCTTGACTCACACGCCACTTACAGAGAACATTCCTTTTGAAAGCATCAGCTAGGCCCAGGGCTCAGCTTGAATCTTGGTGCCACAGAAGTGTTGATATCCAGTGTCACAAGAGGAAAGACTTATTTGCCTACAAAACACTGGGCCTGTGCGCTGTTGTGCCAGTACCTACTTAACTGTTAGGATTACTGGAGTCCAGGCTTTGTTTATCAGAAGCTGGCTCCTCAGTCTCTTCCTCCTCCACCCCTTCATGGGGAAATGGGGGTACGGATACGCATGTGGGTGTGTGCATTCAGATACATGTGCACACATATGTTCTTACAGCTAGAGGCCAGAGGACAAGGTCACCTTTTGCTCAGGAACTCATCACCTTAAATTTATGCTATAAAGATTTACCTTGTGTATGTGCATGCGCATGCACACACCCGTGCTCACAGAAGCCAGGAGAGAGGACTGGAGATTCAGGTGGTTGTGAGCTGCCTGGCGTAGGAACAGGATGATTGTCCTGTGTAAGCATTTTTTTAACTCTCGAGCCATCTCTCCAGTCTTGTAATTTTATTGTGTGTGTGTGTGATGTGGGGTACACATGGGAAGAGCATGTGTAGAGGTCAGAAGTCATCTTTGAACAGTCGGTTCTCTCCATCCATCATGGCTTCCAGTACTCAGACTCAGGTTGTCTGCCCACTGAGCTAACTAACTCACTGCCCTCTCCAACTTAAATTTTGAAACAGGGTCTATGAACCTGGAGCTCACCAATATGGCAAGGTTAGCTGGCTGGTGAACTCTAGGGGTGCACAGTCTGCACCTCAGCACTGAGATCACAGGTGTACACTGTCCATACCTGGATTTACATGGTCGCTGGGGATTCAAACCTGGGTCCTCATGATTGGATAGCAAGCGCGTTACCCACTGAGCCATCTCCCCAGTCTCCCACCTTTCCCTTTCCTTACTGTCTTACTTAGCATCTCTGCCTGAGCAGAGGCAGTGGTAGGAGATGTAGCTGGCACCCTCAGGCATCGCTCGTGTCCAGTGTTGAGGGGAAGCGACGGGAAGCCATTGGCTTGAGTAAGGTTTGAGAATTGTTCTCTCTTTTTCTCATTTGGACCCTGTCATTTGTCAGTGTGGATAAGTGGAAGTTCATCTGAAGAGAAAGATAACACACGAGAGACCCGAGTTTGAATTCCCAGCACCCATGTAATTGCCAGGTCCACAGAGATCAGACGTCCTGTGTTCAAGTCTCTACTCAGAAACGCACTGGCTGTGTGACCTTGGCAAGTTGCTTAGCATCTCTAAGTCTTAATTTTCTTCTCTCTAAGGAGGTCATCATAGAACCTGTCTCTGAGCTGTCATAGGATTAAAGGAGATAAATAAGTCTTGGAAAGACTGCGCATGGCAAATAGTCCGTGTGCATATAAAAGCTTGCCATTCTCAGGAAATTTAGTTTCAAATTTTTATTCAGTAGCTAATTGATCATCAAGCGAAAATGCATTCAGTGTCTGCATTACTGAGTGATACCCACAGATTCAAAAGGTAAAGTCCGAGCTCTGGAAGAATTAGTCCAGCCAAGGAAGGAGACAAAGAGCAGCTAACTTTGGGGGAAGGGGGGGCTGTGTACAGCAACACTGCAGACTGGGACCAGCTGCTTCTCCTAGTCCTCGGGGAGCCAAAATGATGTCAGGACATGTGTCTCAGGCCTGGGACCTGTGCAAACAGCTGCAAGGAGAGACCCCAGACTCTGGAGGGAAGGAGAGACAAGAGGGAGGACTTGTGGCTAAGGAGGCAAGAAAAGAGGAGCGTGGTGGGGGCCTGAGGAGTAGGAAGCAGCTGGCTGTGGGGGGAGGCGCGGAAAAGGCGCCTCCCATGGAACCTGAAGGCCTCATCTCTGTTTCACTTCAGAGCCTGACTCTGGCCTGTCAGGAGTTACAGCGTATCTGTGGTTGCCTTTACTGTCACTATAATCTTGGGTGCATAAATCCTCCGTGAGGAGGGCAGAGATGGCGCCACATGTGCTGGCCTGTATCTGCCCGCTGTGTCCACGCTCAGCCTGTAACCATCTCGTGTTGGCTCTTTATGTTGTCTGTGTGTCCTTTGCTCACCTAACTTCTCAGATCAATTTTGTTGTTTTGTGGCAGGGTCTTGGGTAGCCCAGGCTGGCCTCTCAGTCACCATGTAGCCAAGGCTGGCCTTCAACTCCCAATTCTCCTGCCTCTACATCCCAAGTGCTAGGATTGCAGGTGTGTGCCACCACACCTGGCTCGACACATGTCTTTTTAAGGAAGCAGCATCACTGAGGTGTACCAACCCACAGTAAACCACACATATTCAAAGACATACAATTTGCGAAGCCTGGATACCTGTCTACCTGTGAGACAATCACCTCTCTCAAGCAGTGAGCATGCCTGTCACTCAGTGACCTGAGGCCCATCCCTGCTGCCAAGTGCAGCAATGCCTCGTTCCTTTTCGTTGCTGTGTATCATTCCACTGCCACACATAACCGAGTATCTAGAACTTAACACTGTGCTGTTATTTACAACAAACAGTGGGGACAAGGAGTCCCGATCCTGCCCATAATGTCTCTCCTATCCTGTCTTGTTGGAAGGGAGGGGGGAAATAATGGTATTGAAATCCAAGTAGCAATGGAGAGGACTACGGGGATCAAAGGATTGACTGTTGGGGCTCAGACATAGCAGTGAACGGACCCATCAAGCCTGGAGAGGAGAAATCCAGGGACTAATTTAGAAATGTGACTTTTTTCAAAAATAAAAGATTATTTTTAAAACAGGCAACCGAGTAAGTATCAAACAGGCTCAGCCTGTAGTGAAAAGACTTGTAGATAAAGGGGCGGGTAGCTGAGAATGTTGTCCAAATCCTAGATAAGAGACCAGAGACCAGCGAGGCCTTGGTCCCTTCCCAGGGGCAGCAGGGTCTGGAGCAGTGTAGACTCAGGTTCCTGATGAGAACAAGCCTGTGACGTCTGCAGAGCAGACCCTCACAGGCTGACTGGGAAGAGCAGCTTTTGTGGAGTCCAGCTTCAGGCCTCCGTGCCGAACAACTCTGATGGTGACGTGTCTCCCTTCTAGGGACATGCCAGCCCAGGCTCAGGCTCTGGTGGAGAAAATGAAAGCCACACCTGTGAGTACAGACCCCCTAAAAGGTGTTCTTCCCTCTAGCTGGGGAGATGCAGGGCCTGATGAACCCCTCAGCTTGTCTTCAGCAGATCTTCAAGGGGCTCACAGGCGCTCTGCCTGGCACCCTGCCCCGGGACTGGCTGCAGGAGGACAAGGTGGAGCGGGGAGTTGGCCAAGATCACAGGCCTTGGGCTCTTTATCCCAGAGTTGGCTTCCCAGAGCCCTCTTATATAAACACAAAGCACTAAAAATAGGCTGCCCGGTCCAACCCCTCCCCCTCCCAGCCCCTCAGAATCTCACTTGCACTTTCTTCTACTGCCCTGTTCCTGCGCTGTGGACTGTGGCTTCTGGAGGACTCCTTTTATGGTGGAGGCTGAGTGGGGCACAACAGCTCCTGGGCCTTCCTGGTATTTCCCCACCATACTACCCTGCCGGGTTCTCCCTCCATGAACCCAGGCCGTAAGAGCCCCAACTTTGTCCCCAAGCTCTGTCTTTTGACACAAATTCCTTTGAAGGAGCATGGTGATCCATCCGTGAGGCCTTTCGAGAGCCTGGGGCAATGTGAGACACAATCGTTCTAGCACTTTAAGAGGATTGGTGGTGGGGAGAGAGTAGCCTGTCACCTGTGTATGAGAAGACCCCCCCCCACACACACACACTTCTCACAGGGGAGCGCCCATCTTCTGGGCACCATGGTGATGGAGGAGTCCTCAGACTCTTGTGTGATACAAAGAAAGATTCCTGAGGAACTGACTACGTAGCATGGCTAGCATCACCAGCAAGTGTCCCCAAACCCTAACCTCAGGATCTGTCCCCTCAGACAATCAACCTGAAGGAAGACTGGAAGCTGGTTACACTCTTTGTTGGGGGCAATGACCTGTGTCATTACTGTGAGAACTCGGTAAGTAGCTGACTAGCCCCACTGGGGGCAAGAGAGTGAAACTGCTGACCCCCATCCTCCTCACGTTGGGCTCTGAGCATTTGATTCCACCCCAGCAGCCTCTGGTTCACACAGAGCAAGTGACACTTAGCTTTGCCTAAGTGATTCCCCACTCAGAAGAAAGATCTAGAAGGACCCAATCTTCATGCACTGGGGGGGGGGGCAGGGCCTCCTTGGGACATACAGATGGCACTTTCTGGTAGATAGGTGGCCAGTGATTGTCTTGTGCCTGCTTAGAGTCTGCCCTCTCTTGGAAGGGAAGGTAACACAATCTTCTAAATGTAATTGGAAAAAATAGAAGCAAACTTGAGAGTGTCCTTGCTGTCCTTCAGGATGTTAAGTTAACCAGCCAGCTGGCCTGGGAGCTGACCCCATTCCTGATGTGTCTCTGTGGGGACACATGTCTGGACTTACAAGCATTTGGAAACTTTCCCTTTTAGAATACATCTTGTTCTAAGCTAGGGACATCCTGTATTTTATTTGGCTGGGGAAAGGCAGCTGCCAGGACTTGGAGGATGTGGTAGAATGTTTGATGGTCACTGTTGGGGGTGGGCGGGCAGCTCTTCGCTCCTGGTGGATCACAGAGAGCGACTATTCCTAGACTCTTCCCTCAGTCCTTTCCCAGAACTAGAGACCTGGGGTACACGAGAAAGACTTAACTCCTGGGGCTTTGTAATCATACTGTTTTGTCGGGGTGGCTACTGCAAATAATGAAGACTTATTATAAAAGCTTGGTCTATATTTTAGGCTTATTCCTAATTAGCTCTTAAAAACGTAACCTACTTATAGTAATCTACATTCTATCACGTGACATGACCTCTCTTCCATCTTGCACCTCCTGTTTCCTCTCCATCTGCCTGACAACTCCACCCTTCTTCCCAGAGTCCTCTCTGTCTCCAGAAGTCCCACATAACTTCTTCCTAGCTGTTGGCCATTCAGATTTTTATCACACCAATCACAGCAATACATTTTCACACTGTGTATAATATCCCACAACAGGGCTTTCAGCATAGCTGGGTCCTTTTTTTGTGGGGCTTATTGGAAACCAGAGGATAGCAGAGCTGCCCGTGGACACATGGTGTGGGAAATGCCTCATGTAAACAATTTTGTCTCTGTTCCGTAGAGCTTATGTTTATGAAAAAGAACACCACCAGGTTTCTCGGGAATGCAAGAAGGCTGGACTTTTGGGGACGGGAGTAGCTCAGTTCACTCTCTGATTCTTCCTCCCAGAGTAGAAAGCTACAGCTAGCCTCCTTTTCCCTTACAGGAGAACCAGTTAGCGGATGAGTATGTCAAGCACATCCAGCAGGCCTTGGACATCCTCTATGAGGAGGTAGGAGTGGGTAGCGAGCAGCCTGTTCCCTGGTCCTGCAAGCAACCCTGCTTTCTTTCCCACTACTGCCATGTGTGGAGGGCCTTGGTTAGCATCTAAGCAAATTGAACCCAATTCTCTGCGGGACAGCTTCTAACTGACTTGGAAGCCAGATAATGCATAGCAAAGAGCTCCTGCTAGAGCCAACTGCCCTGGATTTGAGGGCAGACACTGTGGCATTCATTCGTGCTGGGTATCTGGGTATCAACTTTTCTGTCTGATGAAGAGTCGTTGCGATTACACAGGCTCCTCCCTGGGCATCAGTTTCTCAGATGGTAATCTCAGGTGGGCCAGGTTAGATCGAAGACTGTTCTCTAGGCTTCCTAACCCCCACTACCTTGAACTTATAAAATCCATGCCTCTGCCTCCCACAGCTTCCCAGGGTTTTCATCAATGTGGTGGAGGTCATGGAGCTGGCTGGCCTGTACCAGGGCGAAGGTGGGAAGTGTGCCATGCCGCTGGCAGTTCAGTAAGTGTGCACAGCATGGTTGCCTGGGGTGGGCAGGGCCAGGAGCCAGGGACTTAGAAAACACTTGGAACTGACTATAGAACCCAATGCCTACTCCATTACCTAGATAGTAATTTCCTTTTCTACACAGTGAGACACACCAAATAGCCCATAAGCCTCCCCAGCACTTCCGATTCCAAAGTCCACCCCTCCCTGCAGAGGACAGTGAGCTTCCAGGACACCTCCAGTGTTCTTAGAATCCTGGCTCTGCTGCTGGGGAACAATTGGACCAGAACCCACAATCTCTGGACTTCTGAGTACTTGCCTATAAAATAGGGGTAACTCCTTCCCCAAAGCAACATCAACAGGAAGTACACTCATGGGCTAGAACAGGCTCTAGGAAGATACCTTTTCTCCCACCCTCAAAATCAGAACTTGGAGACCAGCTACTCATGAGCATGAAGGCTCAAAGGATTCATTCCAGGACTCAGTTTCTGCAGCTGTGGCTAAGGGGTCCTGTCTGATGGCAAATGGGTGCCTTCTAAAGGTAGCTAAGGAATCAGGTCCCCAGGTGGAAGAGCCATGGTTAGTAAGAGAAGTCCCTCTCATGCCTCAGGTTCTGGTATCACATTCCACCCTGTCAAAGGGGTTTCAGGCTTCTGATAGCCGTCACTCACCTGAGGGACTCCCCAGTACTCAGCAGTAGAGCTGAGAAGCCTCAGGGCTATGGGGAGTGAGGCCAGAGCCGTCAGTCTCCCCCAAATTCTCTCCTTCTCCACCCAGGCCTTCTCTGAGAGTTGAGAAATAGTCATCTTGGGTGACAGAGGGCCTCCATGACAAGAGGAAGAGACCTTGCCATAGGGACCAATCCTTCCAACTATAAACAAGTGTCTTATAAAGATCCCAGTGCCTCAAAATACTTCACATAATCCATGAGAATAGAGTTGTCTTGGCTGTTGGTCTCAGGGTTTTCAGTCCATGGTCTCTTGACCCTATGGCGAGACAAGTTTTTGGTGGGAATATATGGGGAGCATGACTGCTCACTTCATGGAGGCTAGAAGGCAAAGTGGAAGGAGAACAAAGGGCATGACCTCTGTGACTACTTCCTTCGATCTACCACCACCCACAGTGCCAAAAGTTGGGACCAAGCCTTCGTTCTACACCCGAGATTTTAGGGAATGTTGACGGTCCCAACCACGACACACCTTTTTGACCTCATTCCTGAGTTAGGATGCAAGTAACGTAGGGATACTAGTGTGTCAAGCCCCACACCTCCCTACCTTCCACATCCATTGAGCAGCACAGGTTTCTGTGGGCAGAAACTCCAGTGGGGGGGCACAGCTGGGCCTCCCCCAAGGAAGCCTCAATACAAGATCTTTTGTCTCCTAGGAACTGCAGTTGCTTTGAGCGTATTCACAACCCCACAGCAATGCAGGAGCTAAAGAAAGTGAACTGGAACTTCCAGGTGACTTGCTCTCTTCCTCCCGTCCAGGATGGGGCTCCATGCTGTGCTCTCTGAGGGCACTCAGAACGTGTGTGTTCACCAGGGGTTGACTGATAGGACCTGCATTTGAGGGAATCACTAGCTATCAAAGTATTTAGCCAGGCAAATTTGATGTCACGGTCAGGGAAAGATGGAATGGCGATCCCAAGGGGACAGCTGGAAGGAACCCTGCCTCCTGGCTCAGGGTCAGCCCCAAGCTAGTAACGGCACTAGCCATCAGAGTAGATGTCATACACAGAAGCCTCTTTCCTTTCCTAGAACCATTACGAGGGGAATAGTGTCCCTGGCTCCCACATGCCCCTCCCTATGAGCAGAAAGCTTAGCCCCACTGGCTTCTGCTCCCCTAACGCTCGTACACATCTGTGCTACCCTTTATGATCAGCCCACCCAAAGCCTTGTTGCAAACCAATCCCTCTTCATGAGGCCAATGATAAAGTAATATTCTTTCTCGAAACCCCTATGACTTCCTCTTCCTTCACTGCGGCAACCTCCCCAGATCATATACATGCAACTAATTTAATCCTTTTTTGTTTTGTTTTTTTTGAGACAGAGTTTCTCTGTGTAACAGCCCTGGCTCTCCTGGAACTTGCTTGTAGACCAGGCTGACTTTGAACTCACTGAGATCTGTCTGCCTCTGCCTCCCAAGTGCTGGAATTAGAGGTGTGCACCACCACCGCCCAGCTTAATTTAATCCTTTTAATAGCCCACAATTTTGGTACTTAATCTGAAACCCATGGGCTCTCTATCCCTGCCATCCTACATTCCTAGGCAGTCTTGAAGAGCTGATGAGATTCTCCCCATGCAGTGAGGGCAGCTGGACCCGTGGCCAATGTAAGGCCATCAGCGACTCACATTTAGTCTCAAAATGAAAGCAGTAGAGCCTGTGAGTGGAGGACTTCTCTAGCCAGGGCTCTTGATGTGGGAACTCGTTACAAGCAGGAGGAATCCATGTATGGGCCAGCATAGCCCCTTTAAGTTCCTTTTGTCTAGCGTGGGTTCATTCCTGTCACAACCAACCCATGGCAGCTAAAGTAGATTCTGTCTAGCCTTGCCAGTCGGGTTAAGCAGCCTCTTCATCCACAGAGTGGCATCTCCGGGCTTTCCTACTGGCCCCAGTACATGCAGCGTGAGGACTTCGCAGTTGTCGTACAGCCTTTCTTCCGGCAAACCCTCATCCCACTGACTAAGGTAAGCTTCAGCTATTTCGAGGAAGCCTGTGGATGCTGCCCTCATTTTTATTGCCTTGCTCTAGGAAGACCCCCAAAGGTACTTTTTTTTCGTGTGTGTGTGTGTGTGTATGATTAGAACTTAGACATTCTTAGAAACGGTAAAATGAACAGTGACCAAACGTACCCCCACCAAGTTACCTCCCACCCCAGAGGAGAATCATCACCTTTTCATTTCCAGGACAGGGATGAACTGGGAAAGCTATAATTCATGTTTGCTAGGATGCAAATCCAAAACCTAGGAGGTTTTCCACAGTGTCTGAAGCTGGTGGAAGCAGAATGGGAAAGAGGGGAAGTGCTGTGTCACCTGCTGGGAAGGGAATTGGGCGCCCCCATCCTGATGATAACCTCCCTGTCTCTGGTCACAGCAAGGGGACATGGACCTCACCGTCTTCTCTGAAGACTGTTTCCACTTCTCAGAACGTGGGCATGCTGAGATGGCCATTGCCCTCTGGAACAACATGGTAAGTGGAGAAGGGGGCAGCCTAAGGCTATTGGCTTAGTCCTTCGAGAGGACAAACAGGGGTGTGTGTGTGTGTGTGTGTGTGTGCAGGTGCACAGGCTAGGACACTGGCTACCCTGCTCTATCATTCTCTGCTTATCCCCCACAGTTCTGGGGTTACGGGCACAAACAACCATGCCTGGAATTTGAATTCAGGTCCTTGTGCACAGCATGAGTTAGCAGAAAGTTCTTAGCCGCAGAGTCATCTGCTCAGCCCCTAATATATTGGGGTGTGGGAATATGTGAGGATCAGAGGACAAATGTGGGTGTTAGTTCTGTCCTTCCCCTGAGTTCCAGAGGTCAAGTTCAGGTTGTCAGACTTGGATGGAAAGAGCTTTTCTTGTCCCTGAGCTATCTCACTGGGGAAAAAAAAAGTTTTGCGGCGAACTCCCTGACCAGCAGGAAGGAACAGCCACCAGATGAGGTTTCTTCTCAAATCACGTTTTATTGGAGCCTCTTGGTTATAGGGAGAGCAGAAAGCAAGGGGCCCTGAACTCTGAGCTGTAGCTGCTTATATAGGGAGTCTGATACTTCAACTGCTTCTCTGGAGACCCACCAGCCGGAAAGAAAACAAACATCCCTGTCAATTACAGACCACAAGGAAGTTCCCCTGCCGGTCAGGGGGAGTGTTGGGCAGCTAGATCACAACAACTCACCCTGTTTTCTGGTGGAAGAACTGCAATCTCTATTATAGAAACGAATCGTGCCTGGATTAGCTGATGCACGCCTGCCGATGCTCCTGGCCACGAAATTGGCCCTAAGTACATATGCGAGAGGCACGGTTCCACTGCATTGTCTAATATGGAGTTATTTATCAAGCGAGGCCGGGGCCAAATGCCATCTTGTAATGGCAGCCACTCAAATCAGCTCCCAGCATATGAGAACCAAGAAAATCAAGATAACCTGAGGAAGCGGGTCGAGGGAAACACAAAGATATCTTTGATGGCAATTTAGAGTCCTGTGCTGAAAAAGAGTATGCTGGAAAGTTTTGGAACTGGGCAGACAGATGATGTCAATGGGAGGAAAACCCCAAGAAAGCAGGAGGGGAAGAAAGCTGAGTCTGCAATTAAATAGGCTTGCTTACATGCTGCTGGCCACTAGAGAGAAGGAGGCGATGGAGCTAAGGAGAAAGTCAATATTATGAGCCAGCTGAGGAAGGCACCATGCAGCGTGAAGTTGCTGACAGGGGTGGGAATGTTTGCCCAGTGGTGGTTGGCACAGCCACCCTAGGCTTGAGACTTCAATAAAGAGCAGGGGTGTAGATGGTTCAGTCACCATGGGAAACACACAGGCCAGGTGGGTTTTGAATTGCAGTGGAGCCTAGATCAAAGGCTGGGAAAGCACTTCATTTGCCCTGAGCTAGATGACGTAGACATCAGGGGTGATGGGCGAGGCACAAGGACACCTGCCCCTGTGGGCCCAGGACTGCATGTCCATTTCATAAGGGTCTCGCCTTCTCGAGCAGAAAGGACCGAACTAGGTCTCCACCTGGGAGAATAGGCTGTGTGGTGCCGCCTTTTTGATGTCTATAGAAATAACTGCTGGAAAAGAAAAACCATCCTATAATTCACAATCCCAGAGCACCTAGACAACAAAGAGGACCCTAAGAGAGACATACGAGGATCTAATCTACATGGGAAGTAGAAAAAGACAAGATCTCCTGAATATATTGGGAGCGTGGGGGGCCATGGGAGAGGATAGAAGGGGAGAGGAAAAAAATATATAGCTCGGTAAAAACAAATTTTATAAAAGGAAATTGCTGGAGATGCTAAAGACTGGGTACTGAAGGGTATTGGGGCTGACATTTGCCTAAGCTGAGTATTGTGCTGATCCTATTATTATTGCACAGCTGTTGAGGCAGGCGGACAGAGACCCTCTGCTCAAGGATGCACAGCTGGTACTCCCATTCAGTCTCAGTTTGATTGCAAAGCTGTTCTCTTAGCAATGCCTAGGAAGAGTTGTAAGTGTACAAACGTGTGTATGTACATATATATACATACACTCTTCAAAAAGATATGTATACACGGGGTGTGTATGTAAGTAAAGATTACTGGCAAGCCTGGTGGCCTGAGTTTGAGGCCCAGAAACCACACAGTGGGAGAGAACTGACTCCTACAAGTTGCTCTGACCTCCACATATCCGCTGTGGTATGTTGTGCACACACACAGTAAATAAAACTTTGCTGGGAGCTGATTTGAGTGGCTGCCATTACAAGATGGCATTTGGCCCTGGCCTCGCTTGATAAATAACTCCATAGTAAGGTTGCAGTTCTTCCACCAGAAAACAGGGTGAGTTGTTGTGATCTAGCTGCCCACACTCCCCCTGACCGGCGGGGGAACTTCCTTGTGGTCTGTAATTGACAAGGATGTTTGTTTTCTTTCCGGCCGGTGGGTCTCCAGAGAAGCAGTTGAAGTATCAAAGGTTGCTAGGCAGACTCCCTATATAAGCAGCTACAGCTCAGAGCTCGGGGCCCCTTGCTTTCTGCTCTCCCTATAACCAAGAGGCTCCAATAAAACGTGATTTGGGAAGAATCCTCGTCTGGTGGCTGTTCCTTCCTGCTGGTCAGGGAGTTTGCCGCACTCATAGCCTAGGTTGACCTGATAATCTATCTCAATTCAGCCTCCCAAATGCCAGGATTACAGCTATATCTGGCTCTGTGTGTGTGTGAGAGAGAGAGTTTTATATATATTTCCTTCAATAACTAAGTCACATGACTTTTTTCCTTTTAACATCTCTCCATGGAATGGGAATCTGTTTCCTGTCTCATGCTCCTTTAAAGAGGAGAAAGCCCATTTCTTGCCTTCCCAGCTCTCCCATCAGGCCACATCTGCTTTCGGCTGGGTTCTCCTGAGGCTCAGTAGTCAGACTGGTGTTTACACACGACCAGGTCCATTGTTGTCTGCTGTGAGGACTAACAGCATGGCTCGTACCTTCACTGGGGGCTTTGTCCATGAAGGCAGGAGGAAGGGATTTAAAAACAAAAGCTAAAAACACAGGTAACACAAGACAGCCTTGGTTCCCCAGTCATACTCCAAATTTACATAAATAAAAGACACTAAACTCAGCCCGGTGGTGGTGGTGCACACTTTTAATCCCAGCACTCGGGAGGCAGAGGCCAGGCAGATCTCTGAGTTCGAGGCCAGCCTGATCTACAAGAGCTAGTTCCGGGACAGGCTCCAAAGCTACAGAGAAACCCTGTCTTGAAAAACCAAAAACAGCAACAACAGCAAAAAAGAAAAAAAAAAAACCCACAAAACTCAAACCATCCCAGTGTCAGTCCCTTGTCCTGTATAATTTGGGGAAATAATTACAGAGTCCCATGTCAAACCATCTCAGACATATGGCTCTACCATCCTGCCAACTCGCCAGTCGTCGTCTTATTGGAATGTCACCCCTAGAGTCAGAGCAGATAAATAGGCTGTTAGAGCTGGAACAGACCTGTGGGGTCATCCAGCCAGAACACTGTCACTAAGATCTAGAGCCGTGAGCCAGTTCGCCTAGCCTCTCAGAGCCAGTCAGGGGCACAGCAGAAATGTCTTCCTCTGGTGGCCCAGCCATAGGCCAACCGTCCTCCCTCCTGCTCCTGGCCCGATAAGCACATATACAGCCGGTGAATTCATGTCTCATGATTAGAGTCCTATGACATAGTGTCTGCACTTTCTGGGACCATCAGCCACTTTAAGTCACGAGACCGCTTGCCTCTCCAGGCTTAATAACCCACACTTCTTCCTCTGGAGACAGTCCACCTCTGCTTCACAAAACCCTTTATCCACAAACCCTCTGCCAATAGTAGTTGTATCTCTTCTTACTTAGCTGCCGTCTTCAGACTCACAGCCCCCACACAACAGCTTTGGTCCTGACTGCGTGTGAGAATCCTCCAGAGCCTTTAATGTCTGAGCCATCTCCCCAGACCATCCTCTGGTGACTTTTAAATATGTATCTAACAACGCTGAACCTATGCACTTCCTGAGACCCAACAATTCTAGCCTGGAGAGAAGGGTAAACAACACTACACACGGTTAACCCCACGTGTCCATCAACAAACTGGTGTACACCCATAAGCTAGAGTATTTCCACACACCACAAGTAAGCAAACGTCAACAGCATATGTTCACACTCGTGTGTGTGTGTCGTACACACACACACACACACAGAGACATACACACACACCCCTACCTCAAAGGCAAGCAGCTAAATGTAAGGTGTTAAAAGTCCGTGTTGTCTTTCTCGATGGTCTCTCTTTGGGTGAACAGGATTCAGGGAAGGTGTAGGAGCCGCCCTTCTGAGTACTGACCATGTTCTTTTCACCCAAATGATCAGCTGATTATTTGCCATGTATTTGTTTCTAGAAACTTTGTGAGTTTCCAGAGGTACTTGTAAAATATAGCAATGGGACTGGGGACATCTTATCGTCTTGTTTAAGAGTGCACACCTTGGACTTCCCACAGGGCAGGGAACCCTGACTGCTCTTTGGACTGGGGAGGGAAATGGGAGGAGATGGAAATTTTTAAGTAAAAATAAATTTAAAAAAAGTGCATACATACCACTCTTGCAGAGATCCCAAGTTCAGTTCCCAACTATGTCAGATAGTGTCTTAATTAGGTTTCTATTGCTGCTATGATCATCCCCCAAAAGAAACTTGGAGAGAAAGGGGTTTGTTTGAGCTTCAGTTCCATAGCACAGCCCAGTCCATCAGTGAAGGAAGTCAGGGCATGAACTCAAGCAGACCTGGAAGAACACTGCTTACAGGCTTGCTCAGCCTGCTTTCTTATATCATCCAGAGGCACAGCCCACAGCAGGCCTCCCACATCAGTCACCCGGTAAGAAAATGTGCCATAGGCTTACCTCCAGTTCAATCTCATGGAGGCATCTTCTCAATTGTGGTTGCCTCTTCTCAGATAGCTATAGCATATGTCAAATTGATGAAAACCTATCCAGCCCAGAGAGTTTACAATTGCCTGTAACTTCAGGGGATCCAATGTCCTACTCTTTGAGGGTAACTGTGTGTATGTGCATGCACACACACACACACACACACACACACGTCTGGATTAGGTCTTAGAAGACTTGGTGCCCTTTTCTTTCTTCCTTTGGAGATAGGGTCTCACTATATATCCCTGACTGACCATAGAAACCAAGTTGGTCTAGAACCAACAGACCTACCTGACTGCTAGGATTAGAGTCATGTGCCACTCTGACAGAAAGGAAGGAGGCAGATTAGACCCCCTTTGGCACAGCATACAAGGCTTTTGGGAACTTGGCCACAATCCCTTTCTCTTGCCACTATGCTAAGGAGCCCCTGCCTCTACTTTTCAGTTTTACACTGGCCTTTTACCTTGGGTTTTCTTTCTCGCCTCCTTGCCTAAACACTCAAGGGGAAGCTACCCTAGGGACCTCTTTTACCTCCCAGGGCCATGCCAGTGGCTGCCAGCTCCACTGTACCTTGCCAAGCCCTGAGATCGGCTGAATCATTGGTACCCCACAGTGCCTGTGTTAGGAAAGGTTGGTTCTAGAAAAACAACTCTACTTCCTGGGGCTGTGCCAAGCCTTTTTCCTTCTTAGTTTTTTCCATTCATCAATCAACCATCCAGCACTACTACATGGTAGGTACTGTTCCAGATGCCAAAAATGTAGCAGAGTGAAGAATACCCCTGCTGTCATGGAGTGAGGGTGGTGTGGCCGGGGAAAGGCAGGTGATGATCGAGTTAGATCAGCACGAGGTCACATACGACCGACTATGGATGGCAGTGATGGCATGTGAATTGGATGTCAAGAGGTCACCAGGCAGGCAGAGGTCTGGGCCACAGTGTTCCAGGGAGAAGAAATAGGAACCATGCGGCGTGGAATCAGGAATGAGCTGGAAGCTTCAGAGGCGTATACAGGCCAGTGCGATGCTCCAGCGGTCAGGAACCAGAGTCAGAAAGACAGGCAAGGGCCACATCCCCAGCTGTTTCAAACAAGGGACTGGCATGTTCCCATCTGTTCTCTAATCACTGTGCAGACACGAGCTGGGATCCCAGATACGAGAGAAACGAAAGCACGATCGGCATGTGGCCGGGTCCGGGGTGACAGCCATGGAGGAGACCTGTGGTCACAGGATGTATTTAAAACTGGCTGAGGGAAGTGACTAGGGAGGGGCTTCGGGGTCAGATAGCAAACGAGATAGCTACTTGGAAACTGTGTTCTGTTTCAGACATGGGAAGTGGGAGCTGCCTCCTAGACATCTACACAGAGGCATCAGGGTCTGCTACGGGCAAGAGCTCAAATGGGAGCGTCCAGCTGAGATTCGACAACCACAACAGAAAAGTGACCTCAGCACACCAACACAGGATTTGAAACCACAGAATTCACTGAGCTGCCCTAGGGGGGAGTAGGTAGCAGGGATCGTAGGGCCAACCACCAAGGGGCAGGTCATGGAAGGACTTGCCATGAATTTAATATAGCTGACTGGGGGGAAAAAAAACCTCCTAGAGAACAACAGCCCAGGTGATGGAGGGGTGAGGATGCACTCTGGTGGGAAGCAACAGGAAGAGGAAATTGATAGAGGTTCGTTGAACCCACAGGGTCACAGCTGTCCTCTGTGCCAGTTCTTAGAACAGCGAGCGCTGGGAATCGGCCAACCTGACCTTTAGCGTCCATTCTGTCTCTGGCATTTCTGTTTGCTAGAATGCAGTGGTGTTTCCTTGGCTCTAAGAAAGCAGAAATAGATCTACATCCATAACCCATCCCGGTTCATGCCTGCTTCCCCGTCATCATTTCTCTGGAAGCCCTAAAATAAATGTCCTCACCAATCTGCCACAGTCCGTACCAGTTCATCCTGCTGCCTTGGAGAAGGCACTGTCTCCCCTGCCTTCTCCAAGTAAATGAAGGCCAGACCAGTTCAAAGTGTCCAATCTTTTCCTCCCCATGGGGCACAAGTTCAGGACAGACTACTACCTAAAGTCGCTGGGGTTGGGGGTATATCATATTTCTGCTACTTCTCCCAGAGTCTGAAATGGAAGCATTTAACGGCACCCCACCGAGCCACAGCTGCTCCCTGGGATATTTCAAGTAAATGTTTTCCTCTGTGTGACAACCCATAAAGCAGTTCTAGTAAATTCCAGTTTCTCAAGGTTGGCAAGCCAAGTGTAGTAAGGATGTCATGGTAACCAATATGCTTTTCAAAGTTCTCCTGAAACTGACTAGCCGCACACGCTTGGACAAGTTGGTAAATATGATCACCATTTTATAAAATTGAAGATAACAGTGTCTGCAATCACTGCCACCCACAAGCGGAGAGGCAGTGGGCATTCTGGTCCCAGATCTTTAAGAGATTCACTATGGACTGATGGTTCTCTCCTGGGGCCCTGGTGTCCTTTTCTGGGTAAGTCTAGAGGCATCGGCTCAGGGGTCCTGCCTGATTCAGACAGACTTTTTTCCCTGGAAGTCAAAAGTCAGCTCCGGCCAGCGCTGCTGTGAAGATCTTAAGTGGCTGATTTGGATACACCCTTCCAAGAGAGCATGCTGTGTAAGCCAGATCCTAGCCGCCTTCATAGTCACCATATCCTTTTTTCTCTTCCCAGCTGGAACCAGTGGGCCGTAAGACAACTTCCAATAACTTCACACACAGCCGGACCAAACTCAAGTGTCCTTCACCTGTGAGTGAGCAATGAGTATCCTACCTGTCCTAAGCTGACCGGATGTGTAGGGGCGGGACTCACTGTGTGGGGCCACTCAGTGCCTCACCACTTTCCCTTCTGACTACCACAAAATAGGGGAAGGAGAGGAGTCGTGCTAGACGGTTCCAGCTAGATGCCTTAAACTTCTTTACTGCAGAAGGATTTGAGGATCTTGTCATGCCCAGCCCGACACTGGGAGCTCGGGGATGGGAGGTGACAATAAAGACACTGTCCCACCTGTCCCTCCAACTCTCCAACATCCTCCACTTGCTTCTAGACACTGAGTGACTGTCCTGGAAAGTAACTCCTTATCTGATGGCCACTGCCCAGGAGGGAGACCTACCTCCCGCCGTTACACATCTGACACCCTAGGCAAATGAACCCACTTCCAGAGGAGTTTCACTAGTGTGCATGTGGGTTTTACATCTGTTCACTACTGACTTGGCCTGTGAAAATGTCTACCTCCTTCTGACCCCACTGGCCCCTTATTCCCTGGGCTTCTACTCCATCCTGTCATATTCTGCTGCTCCTGCCTCCACACTCCTGGGCCGGGCACCCTCTTCTGTTTGCACCTTCCCCTTTATACTGTGGCTGTATCTGCCCATCTTCCTCCTGGACCATGAGAGAATATCCTCAGTCCTCGGGTACTTATCGGAGCTCCCAACCCAGGGCCACACAGCTGTGCGAAATGTTTGTTTACTAAGAGAGCAAGCAGTAGGGCCCACGGAGGCAGGCTCTGATGCCCGCCCTCCCATCCACTTCTCACTCCGGCACTTGAATCCACTGCAAGACCAGGGCTCCTCTTGCCCTGACTTTTCCTCAACCCTAGGCACTACTAGGAAGGGAAATGACCAGAAGACCCAGAAGTGGCAGATCAGCCAGCACCCCAAGACTCTTCCAACAGTAGCTTACCAACTCCCCACCTTTCAAAATCACATTTGAAAGGAAGTGTTGGAGAAAAAAAGAGAGGGATTATAGCTGGGTGGCGACCCCTTGACAGACCCATTCCCACAGGAAGGTTCAGGTACAATGTGAAGGAAAGAGATTTACAACAGGGACGCACAGTAATGAGGTCACTGCACTCTTTTAGAGATGGGATTTGGGCAGATGGATGGATGGGTGGAGAGTGCCTTTAACCTCTGATCGTCCTGCCTCCTTCCCTAGGAAAGCCCGTTCCTCTACACCCTTCGGAGTACTCAGCTTCTCCCAGCCCAGCAGGCTGAAGTATCCTCCAAGGTGCTGACATGGGCAGTGCCAGTGGCAGCAGTAGGTGGTCTGGTAGTTGGCATCCTTGGCACGATGCTGTGGAGAGCCATGAGACGCCCCCGTAGGGAGGCTCCTTCCACAATTTTGAACGCTACCCACCTCTAGGACCCTGCCTGAGTGCGTGGATCTTCATCCAGATTCCAAGCTACTCTCCTCACCAGGCCTTCAGCTGCCGCAGCCCTGGACACTGTGGCCAACCTTGCTTCTATACCTGGTGCCCTCAGAAGCCAAAGGGACTGTCACAACTTCTTGGGAATTTGGCTGCTCCCAGGTTTCTGGAAGGCCAGAGCCTTTACTGAAAGACTATTTTATTCTTAGCTTAGCCTGGTCCTCGCCCTTGCCCTCCATCTGATGTCCATCCAGGGTAGGAGCCAGAGTGTGTTCGGTCCTATACCAGGCAAGGTTGCCTGGGGGAATAAGACCAGAATCCAGGCTGGCCCTGACCAGCTTCATCACAGTATTATGACAAGTGGATCTCGTCATGCACCAAACCCATAGTTTCAAAAGAAATGAAAGCACTGGTTACCTGGTGGTGGCTGGAATCTGGGGCTGACTGGTCACTGTGCTATTCCACCCAGCACCTGTTTTGCCACGTGCCCAAGACAATGAGAGCATTGTGGTGGCTCCTGAGCTGTGCATGTCACAGCCTGGCTGGGAAGACAAACTCCTTCCAACATAGAGGAGGCTCCTTGATAATGTAGTTGATTCCAGGTAGATGCATCTGATTGCCCGGTGAGTTTCCCTCAAAAAGACAATGCCATTTTGGAAGAAAACTAGATTGGGATATGAATTATGTCATGTCCCCTCAACCTGATTTTCAACGCTAATTTTAGGTAATTCCTAGTTCTATATTGGCTGATATCTGAAAGAAATCTGAAAGTCCAGACCACTGGTCAGGGACAAGGCCAGAGCTGCGTGTCTCAAATGCATCCTGCATAAAACCTCAGGGAGGACACTGAAAATGGTGGTGGTCATCACTGTGAAGGCACTAAATGCCGATGAATTCTTTTTAAACGTGATTGTACGCCATGCGGATTTCACCTCAAAGGAACCTAATAAGAATCCAGCAGTCCCGTGTCATCTTTTTGTTAAGCATTCCTGTAATTCCTAAGCATGGGGTGACAAAGCATGTTAGAACCCCATATATTCTAACCCTGTTCTCACGCTCAGCTTCTCAGATTCTACATCAATAAAATTGGAATGCGAGCTCGCTCCCCTCTTTCTCGGCTCCAGAACACTGCACAAATGAAAACATGTTCACTGTGGCATTTTCAGTAAAGGGTTGAGGCAAAGCCCAGAGATGGGCCCTTGGTACCGGGCAGTGCTCTCAAGGGATGGAGACTTGACTGCATTCCTCTCCTGGGAGTTCATCTCTTTTCGGGAAGATCCCCAAGTAGGGCCATGCTCAGTGTCTGTTTCCTCCTGGGCTTCCAGGTCTGAAACTATGAATAGTGCATCACACCCTGCTCATTCCGCAAACTATGTCACCACCTCCCTAGGCGCTTCTCATCTGAGCTGACCTCACCACAGAGACAGCCTAGTAAGTCTAGGAATTCCAAATCATGCACCTTCCGTTTCTTCCAATTCCCATTCCTCTTTCCATCCCAACCCCAGAGAACACCACCAACACGGTGATTTGAGTGGAAAATTCCATACCTGTCCCCCATATAATGGAGGCATTGAAACCTGTGGAGTTACCTGCACAATACTTGTAGTTGGCTTGTCTGAAACAAAAGTGGGTCTCATTTTTAGACCTCAGTTCCATTCTTAAGGTATCTCAACAACATACATACAAATATTCAAAAAATGCAGAATCCAAAACACTCAGATCCCATGCATTTTGGATGAGGGACTTGGGACCTGTGTGCACTGAAGATGTACCGTGTCCTTTTTTGGTAGTCTCCTTAGGACTACGCCCAAAGCCACACCATGAACAAAGCCAAGCATTTCCAGGGACGCTACCTCTGTGTACACCCCATAGAGGCTTTCAAAGTCATAAAGGAAAGATTAGGGCGGATTAAACCCAGTCAGAATCCTTCAGCTAGGCTTTGGGAACATCAATGGAGCTCTGAACTATGGAGTGATGATCTTGTTAGAGGCCCAGGGGGAACAATAGAGCCATTAAGACTGGGATTTCTGCGTAGGCTGAGAAAAGGATGTGCCTGGTCTGTATCCGGGGTGATGTCTAGGGAAACGGGGCGAAATGATGAGTCAATCACTGGAGAACTGTGGAAACGGCAAGGGGGTAGCAGTGATTGTGCTTACGATGGTGGCAGAATCAGGCTGCCTCTGCTTTGGGATGGTATGTGATAGTGAAAAAGATTCCTTCAAAGGAAAGTTCTCAAGAAGATTGAGGGCCGCGTCTGTTGCTCAGATTGCAGAGTGCTTGCTGGCATGAATGAAGCCCTGGGTTGAATCCCCATGTACACCCGAGGTGATGCCACACAGCTATAATCTAGCACTCAGGAAGTACAGGCAGGGGAATCAGAACTTCAAGGTCATCTTTGGCTGCATAGTGATTTCAAGACAAGCCTGGGCGACATGAGACCCTGAAAGGAGAGGGTGGGGGAGTAAGAAAGAAAAAAAGACAACTGACATCCTTCTAGCACTTGGGTCAGACCAGACAGCACCCTCATCCGTAATAACGAAACCCCACTCCTTCCTGTCATCACCCACTTCGTACAGAGAAGGAAACCGAGATTCAGAGAAGAGGAAATTGGCTCAGTTGTGTTTTCTTTACACCGAGTGCAAGATTAATCCCATGGGAGAGGAACAACCTCCAAATAGAAAAAAATGGCCACCAAGTCCAGCCATGAATCCAACCCAGGTGCAAATGAATCATCTATAAAATCAAATAAAAATCTAGACTAACATAACGACAGCCCTGACAGTCCCCTGGGTGAAGAACTCACCTGATTAATAAGCTGCGATTTTAAAAATTAGCTTCAGTTAAGATTTGTAGCCAGTCTTTTCGTAAGCAAAGCCAAGCAATCCCGGAAAGTGAGAATCAGACGTCACAGCTAGACCCGTGACGTTTTCCTGATGCGGCTCTTACAAAGGAGCACAGCCTGGTTAGCTATGACAGCCAGGTGCTGAGGTGCATGTGGAGGGGTGATTGTGTCTGAGATCGGGGAACGTGCTTATACACAAGCCTAGACGGCGCGGGGCTGCCCATAGTGCTGTACAGCCCTAGCCCCAGCCCTGGGGAGGCTGAGGTAGGAGGACCCAAGTTCCATGCCAGCCTGGGTGACTCTATACAACGAGACACTTTCTCAAAATGAAAGAGATAGTGAGAGATGGGGCAAGGCAGGGAGCCGCAATGCATAGGTGCCTCCTAATGAATGTATCATGGCATACTGTTTATAACAAATGTTTTGTTTATAAATACAAAGAATACACTTCAAAATAATAAACAGTACAGTGTGCCACTCCTCCCGGCTCTGGTGAGGATGGACTCCCATGCCTCAGGAACCATAAGCACAAATACACCCTTCCTTCTATAGGTTGCTGTCTTCGTTAAGGTTGCTATTGCTATATGAAACACCATGACCAAAGCAACTTAGAGAGGAAAGGGCTGATTTCACTCAGTTCCACATCTCGAGTTCATCATTAAAAGCAGTGAGGGCAGGAACTCAAGCAGGCCGGGAACCTGGAGGCCGCAGCTGATGATGGGGAGCCCAAGGAGGGGGCTGCTTACTGGCTCACTCCTCATGGCCTGCTTTCTTATAGAATCCAGGGCCTCAGGCTCAGGGGTAGCACAATGGGCTGGGTCTTCCCCCATCAATCACGAGACCCACACTGGAGCACCGGACTGAGCTCAAGGAGGAGCAGAAGGAGGGAAAATATGAGCAAAGAAGTCAGGACCACGAGGGGTGCACCCACCCACGGAGACAGTGGGGCTGATCTATTGTGAGCTCACCAAGGCCAGCTGGACTGCGACTGAAAAAGCATGGGATAAAACCGGACTCTCTGAATATGGCGGACAATGAGGGCTGCTGAGAAGCCAAGGACAATGCCACTGGGTTTTGATCCTACTTCATGTTCTGGCTTTGTGGGAGCCTAGCCAGTTTGGATGTCCACCTTCCTAGACCAGGATGGAGCGGGGAGGACTTTGGACTTTCCACAGGGCAGGGAACCCTGACTGCCCCTCAGACTGGACAGGGAGGGGGAGAGGAGTGGGGGGAGGGGGAGAGGAGAGGGAGGAGGGGGGAAAGGGAGACGGGGAGGGAAATGGGAGGCAGGGAGGAGGCGGAAATTTTTTTTTCAATAAAAAATTATATTTAAAAAAAAAGAAAATGCCCTCCAGGCTTGTCTGCAGCTCTGTCTTAGGGAGGCATCTTCTCAAATGAGGTTCCCTTCTCTCTGATGATTCCAGCTTGTGTCAAGTTAACATAAAACTAGCTAGTACAGCTGCCTTGGCCATAATGCCTTACACAGCAATGGAAAAGTTAACTACTACTACTACTACTACTACTACTACTACTACTACTACTACACACACACACACACACACACACACACAAAGGACAGGTAGGACATCACTACATGATAATAAAAAAAAAAAACACTTCAACTCTATTATAACCTATGAAAGCCCTATCCTATAGGTGGTCCCCTGTCAGCAAAAATGTCACCATACAGAAGTACATGAGCATATCAATATGGTTTTTTTAATTAAGGAGTGGCGTGGAAAGATGGCTCAGTAGTTAAGACACTTGTCCAGAGGACCTAGGTTGGGTTCTCAGCATCCACGTAGGAAGCTCAAAACCACCTGTTACTCTAGTTACAGTGTGCGCCTTTCTGGCCTTTGGAGGGACCTGTATGCACGCAGTACACATGTGTACACTCAGGCACATACACAGAAAATAGTAAATATTTTTAGAGATGAAAAATGTAAGATGAAACAAGGCAGTATTTTTATGGAAGAACTGAGAATCAAATAGAGCTTCCAGAAATGAAATACATTGTTACTAGAGAAAAATAAAGCAGTTAGCAGTTCAGGCAGCAGGAGGGGTAACTCGGTTAGATAACTGGCATGTCTTCATGTGGACTATACCAGTACTTTCCGGAGCACTGACACTATGAAATCATGGTGAGTTACAGATTCCATCTTAAAAAGCCAGCTATAGTGGCACACAGCCAACATGTAGGCAGCAGAGACATGTAGATCTCTGCGTGCAAGTTCAGCCTGCTCTGCATAGTTCCAGTCAAGACGATATAGTGAGACCCTGTCTCAAAAATAATATTTTTTAAATAATAAAACCAACTGGGCAGTGGTAGGACGTACCTTTAATCCCAGGTAACAGGAGGCAGAAGCAGGAGGATCTCTGTGAGTTCAAGGCCATCCTGGTCTACAAAGTGAGTTCCAGGACTGTTACACAGAGAAACCCTGTTTTGAAAAACCAAAATAATAAAATAATAAAATAACAACAACAACCAGGCAGTAGTGACACATGTTTTCAGTCCCAGCACTCAGGAGGCAGAGGCAGGTGGATCTCTGAGTTAGAGACCAGCCTGGTCTATAAAGCAAGTTCTAGTACAGCCAGGGTTACATAGAGAGAAACCCTATATTGCCAAAAAACAAAACAAAAAACCACCCCACATTATTTTTTTTAAAGGGACTGGAGATATGACTCAGTGGTTAAGAGTGCTGACTATTCTTACAGAGAACCTGGGTTCAATTCCCAGTACTTATATGGTGGCTCACAGCTGTCTGTGACCCCAATTCCAGGGATTCAGACACCTTCTCTTCTGGCCAGGCATATACAGACATATAAGCAGACAAACCGCCCATATACATAAAATAAATAAAAATTCAAAAAATAATGATTTAAAAACAACAACAATAATAAGCAAATATAGCCTCGTGGTGATTGTTTCAGTGCCCATAGAATGCTAACAAGTTATGCAGCTTTTGGACCAGTCAGTTTTGTCACTGTTGGCAAAAACATGGCAGCTTGTCAGAGTTCAGCAAAAAGATGTGCCCCACCTCCTTGCTCTCCAACAATGTGCAGGAGACTCATCACTAGAAGTTTGTCCCACTGGCCCCAGGCTCTGCCTCCTGCCCAGGGCCTCTCCATCCTCTTGGAAAGGAAGACCTGGAATCTGCTCCTTAACTCCCTGCCTGTACCCCCAGCAACCAAGATACTTCTAGAGCATGGGATTCAAGGAACTGAGACGTGAAGACATGCAAGTGTCCCTAAACGCATTCCACACCGCGGTGTTTGAATCATCGGGATTTTATCTCTGACCAAGTCAAATCTCAAGCACGGTCAGGCAAGATGACTGAACAACCACACGTCCTGGCAGGTGGGGCTTAGATGGGGTGAAAGGGATTCTAATCCTGAGGTATGAGGAATGGCCCTATTTTTTTCAACTGTAATAAAAAACAAGAACCTTGTTCCTCTACCCCCTCGCCCACAAAAAAAAAAAAAAAAAAAGTAACCCAGTTATTCGGGGGTTAAATGAGAAGCTGTATGAAAGGGTGTAGTGGAAAACATGTGTGATCAATAAGAACTGTGATCATTCTCCTATGTGCACGCCTAGGGGAAAAAAACATAACCACCAACCTGCTCTCCGCGCCCTTTGCGCCATTGCCTACACTCTCCATGAGTCTCTAACATATGCCTAGAATAGAGCCACTGGCCCTTTATGTGGCTAGCAAAGGCCCCTCTGTGGAGTGGAATGACTGAAGCTACAGCTTGCTCCCCTGCCACACCACACACACACACTGTTAAAATTCAGTTTGGACTGGTCTGCCTTTGCCTAGTCCCAGAAGGCCAAAGAAAAGAAATGGGTGGTGCAGTCCTATGTGCTAGGATGTCGGGTGGCCAAACTCAGGGTCAAGGAATAAAGAGAGGGCGGGTTCTCACTCCCTAGCCCTCAAACCTGGGATTTAGCGGCATTCCGTGCCCACCTTGCCAAGGCATTCTGTAATACAAGCATTCAAAGTCTGGTTTGAAGCTGAGTTTACTTCTAGACTTTGTTTCCAAGGTAGTAATGGAGTGACGGGCCTTGGGATTGGCCACCAGCTCAGTCAAGTGCTCTATGCTGCCCCATATGGACCACTCCGTCCTGGTCTAGACCTAAGACCAACTACATAGTTCATAGCACTTAGTGCAAAATTAAAGTACTGGGCCCTTTGTGAAAAACTGATGAAGATTTTTCTTTTCTTTTGTTTTTATATTTTTTGAGACAGGGTTTCTCTGTGTGGCTTTGGAGCCTGTCCTGGAGCTTACTTTGTAAACTAGGTTGGCCTTGAACTCATAAAGATCCGCCTGCCTCTGCCTCCTGAGAGCTGGGATTAAAGGTGTGCTCCACCACGATGGATTTTTAAACAGCGACAGTATTCAGCCAAGGAAGCTCTTTTGAACTGAGTCACAGGCCAAACACCCACAACACTAACCATGCCTAGACCATTTAGCACGGGAGTGACAGGCCATGACTGCACCTCCGTCCCCTTTATATAGTCAGGACGAATTGCCAACTGAAAGGTGTTCATGTTCTAGAGGGTAAGATACCTAGCCCAGGGCAAAGCCCAGGAGGCAGCCAGGAGGTAAGCCTGCAGGGCAGCTAGGATTTTTTCCCACTTGCTGGGAAAACAGCTCAGAGTACATCTCTGGGGACCAGTAAGGACCAGCGATGATGTCATTATGTGTGGAGACTCGTTTTGACCTTCCTTCTCTGGTTGTGTTTTTGTAGTTTTACACAGGATACAGAACCAGGCTCCCTATCGAACCGAAATCCCCCTGACACCCGAGGAGACCTAAGCAGCTTCCTAAATTGTCCAAAACTTCCAGAAGGTGTCATGGGTACTATGAAATCAGCCCTATGGGTAGTCTCGCCATGACTCAAACCTTGTGCCATGGGGATAAGATGGTCTGGGGTCGGCATGGGGCACTTCTTGGCACAGAGAGCTCACTCAGGAGATTTAGCTATTCTTAGTACTGTTCATGGGAAGCGCTTCAATTTCCTATTTTATTTGGTTGCCTTTGTTGCTCTGCCAGTGTGCATTGATCCAGTACTGCTGTCCTCCTTCAGTTGATACTGATGCTGTTTCAATAACAAAAATACCTGGACCACTCTGTGTTCTACCCCTTCCTCCAGACAGCCACAAACCTGCCATAAAAGGGAGAAGAATCTGGTTTGGGAAGTCTAACTTTTCCAGTATGTACCACCCAGGAAATACTCCTAACAGGTGTACCCCAACATAAAATTTGTAAGTATCTCTATATCTAGTATATGATTTTTGTAACAAAACTAGGATTGGGGCTGCTGAAATGGCTCCATGAGCAAGGCACTTGCTACTAAGCCTGTGGCCCTGAATTGAATCCCAGGAACTCAGGTTGTAGGAGAAAATTGACTCCAACAAGGTGGTATCTGACCCCTGCCCATATGGTGTGTTACATGTGCACCCACGTATATACACACACACAGACACACATAAATATATACATATTCATATACATATATATGCACACAAAAATAAATACACGTAAATAGATACACATATATGCACAAAGGAGTATAATTTTTAAAAGAAAAATAGATTTAAATTTACAGTTACAATTATAATGAGCACATAATAGTTGTGTTATAACTAAAGTTACAGATAAAATAAGCATTTGGCTCTTGCCAAAATAGTACTCTCGTGGGGAAAGAGCATTTTGATGGGATAGATTTCACTATGTTTTAAAACCATCTAACCTTTCTAAATTTGATTTAGAAGATTATTGCGTCTGGAAAGATTCCTTACAAAGATAGGTAGCCACAGTTGTTCTGTGGTTGGCAGCATGTCATGCAGCTCTTCAAAGATGTGCGTTAGGTCACCTCTGTGAGTTGCTAGCCTTCTGCCCAGGATCCGCTTGCTTGGGAGGAGGGGTAAGTGAGCCAGTTGGAAGATTTCTCACTTCTGCTAAAGCTTCACCCCTACAGTTATTCTTCCTTTTGAATGTTATTTTATTGTTGTACTGGGGATTGAACAGAGGGCTTTGCGTTTGCCAGAAAAATTCTCTTCTACTGAGCTATATGACTAGCCAGGTTTTGTCCCCTTACCTTTTTGACAGTCTCTGTTGTACAGACAGGCCTTGAACCCACACTGTAGCCCAGACAGACTGCCATTATGATCCTCCTGCCTTGGTCTCCCAAGCAGCTGGGGTTACGGGCCTGCAGAACCAGGCTCCAGCATAGAGCAGTCTCAGAACGTTTCCTCCTGAGTTGGTTTGAATGTGCACAGATGGCATTACTTTACACAGACCCCATGTCTCCTGCTGTTATATTATGTAACAGTAGCATTTCCAAACACCTCTTCCAACTTTTCAAAAACAAAACAAAACAAAACACCTCCAGGGGCTGAGCACAGGGCTCGATGGATAAAGCACTTGCCCGGCAAGCGTGAGGACCAGGATTCGAATCTCCAGAACTGCTGGAAAAGCCATTGCACCTATCTATTAGCTTAGCTTACCTGTGTCAAGATGGAAGGTCACACAAGGGTGAACAAGAGGAGAGCCTGCCTATAACAAGAGGGAGTAAGAGGACAGATGCCCAAGATGTCATCTGTCCACGACATATGTGCCACGGCAAGCCTGTACCCATACATACATGTCAAATACAAATGAACGTGCACACACAAATCACTTTCAGGGCTGGACATGCAGCTTGGGTGGTAGGTGGGGTACCTCTCCTAACATCTGTGAAGCTCTGGATTTGGTCCTTAGCACTGCATAAAACTGGGTGTAGGGACACATACCTGTCACTAGTATCTGGGAGGTAGAGGGGGGAGGATCCAGAGTTTAAGGTCATCCTTGGCTCCTTATGTGTTCAAAGTCACCCTGGGATATATGAGACCCTGTCTCAACAAAACAAACCTCTAAATAAATAAAAATAAAGACACCATATTTTTAAAAGAATCATATTTATATGTGTCAGCAACTTGAAGATTGCCATACACCTCAGCTTTCAAAAAGGAGTAATTCTCCTTTCCTATGAGCCGAGTTTACATTTTGGTAAATACATCCTGTGTGCCTTGCTACTGACACCCAGTTGTCGGCAGTGCAAAGGAAAGCAAATTTGGAACAAGCTACTGATTAAAATGCATAACTCATCTCCACGCAGGGTGGCTCTTACAAATACTTGGCCAAAACACTTTGGAGGTGACACTTCTCATTACCAAATGTCGTAAGAATTCTATGATTCTGCAATGCCTGTGTTTGTGCACTGATGCTTCAGGCTGTACTGCAGTCGCCAGTAAATGATGCAGCAAAGCAATCTCATTGGTGGGGCTCTAGTTGTATGCTTACATAGGGATCTGCTTCTGCACGCACAACCACACTCACTGGTCCAATATGGACTATCAGCACTATAGGAGAAACACGCTTCTTAGAACATTTATAAAATGAAGTCCCAGGGTTCTAACCCAGGAATCTTTGTTCATTTTTTTTTTTAATTATTTGGGAATCTCACATCATGCACCCCAATGGCACTCACTTCCCAGTCTCCCCATATCCACCTCCCATTGACCTTCTCTTCCCCGTAAAAAAGAAAGAAAAATTCATTTCGTGTTGTCCATATATTCACTGGAGCGTGGTCATCTTCCTAGTGGCCATCCCCCCCTCCCCCAGGGGAGAATGAGTCTTTCTCTGCCTGCATCTGCACCAGAAGCAATCAGCTGAGGAGAGGCATTGGGGGGGGGGGGCACTCTACTGAGCCCAAGGCAATGCAGGCAACCCATGCATCAGCAGGCAAGGGCCAGGGCCACCGACCCAGGAATCTCACTTTAGCTAAAGCAGGAACTTTAACTGTGAGGACATATCCATGACTTTTCCAAAGCATTACTTTTTAAGATGTATTTCTATTAGTTTTATTTATATGGGTGCTTTGCCTGCATGTAAGTATGTGTACCACATGCAAACCTGGTGCCCACATAGGTCAGGAGAGGGCATCAGATCCCCTGGAACTGGAGTTAGAGAGTACCGTGAACCACTATATGGATTTGGGGAAAAGAACCCAGTCCCTCTGAAAGAACACATGCTCTTAAGTCCATCAAAACATTTGTTGTAAAACAGTATGCCGTGACACATTCTGAAGAGCCTCATGCATCATGTGGGTTGTTTTTGTTTATTTTTCTTTTTGAGAAAGTGTCTCATTTTATAGAGTTACCCAGGCTGGCATGGAACTTGGGTCCTCCTACCTCAGCCTCCCCAGGGCTGGGGCTAGGGCTGTACAGCACTATGGGCAGCCCTGTTGCATTTCTTGGTTGGCCCACGGCGTCTAGGCTTGTGTATAAGCACGTTCCCTGATCTCAGAGACACAATCACCCAAGCGCTTGGCTGTCATTTCCCCAGCCCCAAAGCATCATTTTGTTTTGAGTTTGGTCCTGGGGATTGAACTCAAGAGCCTCTCACATTCTAAACGCATGCGCTACCCTTCCGTCCCACAGCATAGCTTGAATTAAAGACTCTCCCGCTGAGAACAAATTCGCTGGTACATTTCCCTCTTCAGTGGGACACACACATGCATGCAGAGTCACTCCATATTTCATAGCCGACACGAAGCAATAAATATTATAGGCTAAACATATCCAGTGTTTAGCATATAATTTCTTCTAATATCTGACTGTGCATTCCAGGCATTTTCCACCAGTGTAAAGAGCGAGTTTCTGCTTTCTTGGCTGCTGTGTGATTTCCCTTATTGCATTTAAACATGACGACACGTGGGGACGTTTTATCGCTACAAGAAGGAAACCTAAGTGAAGAGGTTGGGGGAGACAAAAATTAAAGCTCCTAAGTATTTGTCACATTTATGTCATATTTATGAGACTTTGATGAGACACGGAGCTCAGAGCCCTGGGATTTGAAACACTGCTCTGTAAAGTATAGTGACGATCAATATGGACCCAGTGCCTCCTTCTTCAATGTCCTGCTCCTCCATGTGCCATGATGTCACTAGTTTATGTCTGAAGGCACCAGCTGCGCATAAAGGGTGGGGCTGTGCAGTATCAGGGTGCAGATCAGTCTCTATCCAACACAGACTCCTGGGTTGGTCCAGGGTTATGCCTTGATGTTGGCTCTAATTAGATCATCATAGCTTGGATTTCATCATGTGGCTACAGGAGTTCTCCCTGTCGGTGACCAGCCAGCATTGCTGTTTGCCTTATCCTGTTAATTTATCTGACAACTTGTTGTCGGACACCTTTCAAATTTTGGTACAGCCAACTCTGTGACTTTAGGGGACAATCACCATAGCACATTAAAAGAGGACTCTGCCCCTAAGGAATATGGCATGTGACACCCGAGTAAGTTCACCAGCATCTGTCCACAAGTAAGACAGCTGGAAGGCAGCCAGGCGGTGGTGGCGCACGCCTTTAATCCCAGCACTTGGGAGGCAGAGGCAGGCGGATCTCTGTGAGTTCGAGACCAGCCTGGTCTACAAGAGCTAGAGTTCCAGGACAGGCTCCAAAACCACAGAGAAACCCTGTCTCGAAAAACCACAAAAAAAAAAAAAAAAAAAAAAAAAAAAAAAAAAAAAAGGTGAAA